>NC_143050.1:33645000-33945000 GCF_057628025.1 Oncorhynchus mykiss | reverse complement strand
AGCCTACAATTACATTTTAGACGATGCTATGCTTCCAACTTTGTGGTAACCGTTTGAGGAAGGTCCTTTCCTGTTTCAGCATGACAATGCCCCCCGTACACAAAGTGAGATCTATACAGAAATGGTTTATCGAGATTGGTGTGTAAGAACTTGACTGACATGAACAGAGCCCTGACCTCAACCACATCAAACACCTTTGGGATGAATTGGAATGCCGACTGCGAGTCAGGCCTGATCACCCAACATCAGTGCCTGACCTAATGCTTGTGGCTGAATGGAAGCAAGTCCCCAAAGCAATGTTCCAACATCTAGTGGAAATCCTTCCCAGAAGAGTGGAGGCAGTTACAGCAGGAAAGGGGGAACCAACTCCATATTAATACCAATGATTTTGGAATCATCAGGTGTCCACATACTTTTGGTCATGTAGTGTATACAGTGCTGTGAAAAAGTATTTGCCCCAATTCTGATTCTCTATTTTTGCATATTTTTGATACTGAATGTCATCTGATCTTCAACCAAAACCTAATATTAGATAAAGGGAACCTGAGTTTACAAAAAAGTGATACATGTTTTATGCAACACCCAATTTCCCAGTGTGAAATTGCCCCCTTACACTCAATAACCGGTTGTACAACGTTTAGCTGCAGTGACTGCAACCAAATGCTTCCTGTAGTTGTTGATCAGTCTCTCACATCACTGTGGAGGAATTTTGACCCACTCTTGCATGCAGAACTGCTGTAACTCAGAGACATTTGTGGATTTTCAAGCATGAACTACTTGTTTCAAGTCCTGCCACAAATTCTCATTTGGGATTAGGTCTGGACTTTGACTGGGCCATTCCAAAACTTCACTTGCTTTTTAACTATTTCATGTAGACTTGTGTGTTTTGGATCATTGTCTTGCTGTATGACCGAGCTGGCTTCAGCTTCAGCTCACAGACGGATGGCCTGATATTCTCCTGCAGAATTATATGATACAGAGCAGAATTCGTGGATCCTTCTATTTAGGCAAGTTGCCCATTTTGTGAGGCGGCAAAGCATCCCCAAAGCATCACACTACCACCACACTTTACCGTTGGAATGAGGTTCTTACTGTGGAAAGTTATACTTTGACATCTGTCTTGATGATCATCCAGGTTCTTCCAGGTGCGTTTTGGCAAACTTGAGTCAATTTTGGACGACATGGGTCCATTTGTGTCTGGAAAAAGCCAAACATTGCGTTCCACAGTAAGAACCTCGTACCAACAGGTCAAGCATGGTGGTGCTAGTGTGATGGTTTGGGGATGATTTGCTGCCTCAACACCTGGACCACTTCCTTGAGTCAAGGTATTTTTAATATACACAGTTGAAGTCGGAAGTTTACATACACTTAGGTTGGAGTCATTAAAACTCGTTTTTCAACCACTCCACAAATTTCTTGTTAACAGACTCTAGCTTTGGCAAGTCGGTTAGGACATCTACTTGGTGCATGACACAAGTAATTTTTCCAACAATTGTTTACAGACAGATTATTTCACTTCTATTTCACTGTATCACAATTCCAGTGGGTCAGAAGTTTACATACACTAAGTTGACTGTGCCTTTTAAACAGCTTGGAAAATTCCTGAAAATGACGTCATGGCTTCTGATAGGCTAATTGACATCATTTGAGTCAATTGGAGGTGTACCTGTGGATGTTTTTCAAGGCCTACCTTCAAACTCAGTGCCTCTTTGCTTGACATCATGGGAAAATCAAAAGAAATCAGCCAAAACCTCAGGAAAATAATTGGAGACCTCCACAAGTCTGGTTCATCCTTGGAAGCAATTTCCAAACGCCTCAAGGTACGACATTAATCTGAACAAACAATAGTACACAAGAATAAACACCATGGGACCACGCAGCCATCATATCGCTCAGGAAGGAGACGCGTTCTGTCTCCTAGAGATGAACATACTTTTGTGTGAAAAGTGCAAATCAATCCCAGAACAATAGCAAAGGACTTTGTGAAGATGCTGGAGGAAACTGGTAAAAAAAGTATCTACATCGACAGTAAAACGAGTCCTATATCGACATAACCTGAAAGGCCAGTCAGCAAGGAAGAAGCCACTGCTCCAAAACCGCCATTAAAAAGCCAGACTACGGTTTGCACATGCACATGGGGACAAAGATCATGCTTTTTGGAGAAATGTCCTCTGGTCTGATGAAACAAAAATAGAACTGTTTGGCCATAATGACCATCGTTATGTTTGGAGGAAAAAGGGGGAGGCTTGCAAGCCGAAGAACACCATCCCAACCATGAAGCACGGGGGTGGCAGCATCATGTTGTGGGGTGCTTTGCTGCAGAAGGGGCTGGTGCACTTCACAAAATAGATGGCATCATGAGAGAGTAAAATTATGTGGATATATTGAAGCAATATCTCAAGACATCAGTCAGGAAGTTAAAGCTTGGTCGCAAATGGGTCTTCCTAATGGACAATGACCCCAAGCTTTCTTCCAAAGTTGTGGCAAAATGGCTTAAGGACAACAAAGTCAAGGTATTGGAGTCACCATCACAAAACCCTGACCTCAATCCTATAGAAAATTTGTGGGCAGAACTGAAAAACTGTGTGCGAGCAAGGAGGCCTACAAACCTGACTCAGTTACACCAGCTCTGTCAGGAGGAATGGGCCAAAATTCACCAACTTATTGTGGGAAGCTTGTGGAAGGCTACACAAAATGTTTGACCGAAGTTAAACAATTTAAAGGCAATGCTACCAAATACTAATTGAGTGTATATAAACTTCTGACCCACTGGGAATGTGATGAAAGAAATTAAAGCTGAAATAAATAATTCTCTCTAATATTATTCTGACATTTCACATTCTTAAAATAAAGTGGTGATCCTAACTGACCTAAGACAGGGAATTTTGACAAGGATCAATGTCAATGATGTGAAAAACTGAGTTGAAATGTATTTTGCTAAGGTGTATGTAAACTTCAGATTTCAACTGTATTTAACCTTATTTTCCTAAATTGGCAATGTTTGTTGACAAGAAATAAAGATTTGTTTATGAACAAAGAACTAAATCAGTCTCGGATCAGGGCGAGACAATTGGCAGGATTTGGTTCTTCTTCCTTTACGAACAACTCAGCCATAAGCTTGAGCACTCTTCTCCTCCTATTTGTGCGCCGATGAGAAATTGCATTATGGGTTAGCAAAATGTTAATGTATACAGTGCATTCGCAAAGTATTCAGACCCCTTAACTTGTTACTTTACAGCCTTATTCTTAAAAAGATTCAATAAAATATTTTCCTCATCAATCTACACACATTACCCCACAACAGGTTACATTTTTTTTCAAATGTATAAAAAAACAAAAACAGAAATACCTTATTTACATAAGTGTTCAGACCCTTTGTTATGAGAGTCTATATCTCAGGTGCATCCTGTTTCCATTGATCATCCTTGAGGTGTTTCTAGAACTTGGAGTCCACCTGTGGTAAATACAATTGATTGGACATGATTTGGAAAGACACACACCTGTCTATATAAGGTCCCACAGTTGACAGTTCATGTCAGAGCAAAAACCAAACCATGAGGTCGAAGGAATTGTCCTTAGAGCTCCAAAACAGAATTGTGTCTAGGCACAGATCTGGGGAAAGGTATCAAAACATTTCTGCAGCATTGAAGGTCCCCAAGAACACATTGACCTCCATCATTGTATTTATTTTTACTTACTTTTTACCCCTTTTTCGTGCTTTCTAATTAGTAGTTACAGTTTTGTCCCATCGTTGCAACTCCCGTACGTACTCGGGAGAGGCAAAGGTCAAGAGCCATGTGTCCTCTGAAACATGACCCCTCCAAGCCGCACTGCTTCTTGACACACTGCTCACTTAACCCGGAAGACAGCCGGACCAATGTGTCGGAGGGAACACCCTACAGCTGGCGACCGTAATCAGCATGCATGCGCACGGCCTGCCACAAGTAGTCGCTAGAGTGCGATGGGACAAGGACATCACGGCTGGCCAAACCCTCCCCTAACCCGGACGATGCTGGGTCAATTGTGCGCCGCATCATGGGTCTCCCGGTCGTGGCCGGCTGCTATACAGCCTGGCATTGAACCAGGGTCTGTAGTGACGCCTCTAGCACTGTGATGCAGTGCCTTAGATCGCCGTGACACTCGGGAGGCCACTCCATCATTCTTAAATGGAAGACGTTTGGAACCAAGACTCTTCTCAGAGCTGGCCGCCAGGCCAAAGTGAGCAATTGGGGGAGAATGGAGGCCCGCAGGAGGCCTTTTGCCTTTTGGTAGTCAGTCATTGTAACTAAGAATTTGTTCTTAACTGACTTGCCTAGTTAAATAAAGCTTACTTTTTTTTTTTTTATAAATAAATAAAGGGCCTTGGTCAGGGAGGTGACCAAGAAGTCACTCTGACAGAGCTCCAGAGTTCCTCTGTAGAGATGGGATAACCTTCCAGAAGGAGCACTCCACCAATCAGGCTTTTATGGTAGTGGCCAGATGGAAGACACTCCTCAGACACTCCGCACATGACAGCCCACTTGGAGTTTCCTAAAAGGCACCTAAAGACTCTCAGACCATGAGAAGCAAGATTCTCTGGTCTGATAAAACCAAGATTGAACTCTTTGGCCTGAATGCCAAGCGTCACGTCTGGAGGAAACCTGGCACCATCCCTACGGTGAAGCACGGTGGTGGCAGCATCATGCTGTGGGGATGTTTTTCAGCGACAGGGACTGGGAGACTAGTTAGGATCAAGGGAAAGATGAACGGAGCAAAGTACAGATAGATCCTTGATGAAAACCTGCCCCAGAGCACTCAGACTGGGGCAAAGGTTCACCTTCCAACAGGAGAATGACCCTAAGCACCCAGCCAAGACAACGCAGGAGTGGCTTCAGGACAAGTCTTTGATTGGCCCAGCCAGAGCCCAGACTTGAACCTGGTCGAACATCTCTGGAGAGACCTGAAAATAGCTATGCAGCGACACTCCCCACCCAACCTGATAGAGCTTGAGAGAATCTGCAGAGAAGAATGGGAGAAAATCCCCAAATACAGGTGTGTCAAGCTTGTAGTGCCATACCCAAGAGGACTCCAGGCTGTAATCGCTGCCAAAGGTGCTTCAACAAAGTACTGAGTAAAGGGTCTGAATACTTATATACATTTGATGTTTCAGTTTATTTTTGCTTTGTCCTTATGGGGTATTTTGTGTACATTTGACGAGGAGAAAAAACGATTTAATCAATTTTAGAATAAGGCTGTAACGTAACAATGTGGAAAGTCAAGAGGTCTGAATACTTTCTGAATGCACTGTATGTACAGTAGTTATAGGCCTATTTGTTTGCCTATATAAATGTACTGTTGGCTATTATTTTCCTAATTCTTAAATTAAAACTGTAGAATATGTATTAACCCTGTCGCGTGCTTCCCAGTCGAACAGTAAGAGCATATATGACAATTGTGTTACGTTTTTGTTCGCTTTGGTTGGGCTGTTCGCGCACCCATGTTGGGCACATTTCTTACGCATTAGCTAACCACATCATAAGTTAAAGGTTGCGTTCCCCTGCTCAGACGTGCGTTTACTCTAGGCATCGACATCACATGGTGAAACATCGGAAGCCATTCACTTTCAATGGAAGGAAAGAGAGAAGTGGAGTGGGCAAAGGGACCGTTGAACAATGTCAGCATGGGCGAGGGAGCTGAACAGTTGGGGAAAGCTGAACTTTATTCAAATCCGTGATGTGACGTGACCAATTGAAGCTCACCATAGTGTCCAACCCCAACTGGATTGTCTGACAATGACTGTTGATACGTAGCAGTACCTAGCTTGTTTGTTAGCTTGTTTTAGC
Source organism: Oncorhynchus mykiss (assembly GCF_057628025.1). Taxonomy (NCBI): domain Eukaryota; kingdom Metazoa; phylum Chordata; class Actinopteri; order Salmoniformes; family Salmonidae; genus Oncorhynchus; species Oncorhynchus mykiss. The sequence continues at coordinate 33,939,178 of NC_143050.1, read as the reverse complement.
ACCCACATGATGACGAGGCTAGCGTGGGTAGGCCCGTGCCGCTTGTAGTGTAAACACTCTGTGAATCCCCTTTCTGTGTGATGTATACAAGCGTCTTATTTGATGGCATAATTCTCATTGAATTATACAAGTATTTTTAGCCTACCTTATTGAGATCCTTCCATTTCACAATTGCCCCCTGCGTCTTTGATTACTGCAATAGTAAATCAAATAAAAGTATATTTGTCATGTACACAGTTTAGCAGATGTTATAGTGGATGGAGCGAAATGCTTATGTTACTAGCTCCCGACAATGCAGTAAAATGTCAAACAAGTACACAAATAATTCAATTCAAAAAATAATTTCAACATATAGAAAACCATTTTTCATCAATAAACCTTGCCATTCAGACTATAAAGTGTAGGCTATATGCGATAGCATTTGACAGTAATATAATTGAATAACTTCATACAATAGAAAATAATAGAATGGATAAACTTCATTTTCCCCAGAGGTTCTTTCAAGCTGCAATAGAACACTACCAATGAAAGGTCAACCAGGGAGGGGTGTTTCCCTCCTCTTCCTTTAGTGACAAGGCATGCCACATATAAAAGATGTTGTCAAAATAATGTGCGGAACAGTTCACCATCACGAACGAGGCTGGGTGAGTAAGTCACGAAGGCCTGCATGATCCCTCCCGACTAGAATGCGATTTCTACTGGACTTTGCACTGACTTAAAGAGAGGTTTTTCATTCTCGGGATAACAATAAAATCCTGTAGAAACATGGTAAGCTATTAACATTACAACATTAATCAAAAAAGCAAAAGTGACAATGTTTTATGTGGCCTTCCAATTTATTGTAATTTTGAGTTTAACTTCAGGTGCGTGGGCTACTTAAACTTTCTCTTTGCCTTTGTTGACAGAATAATAAATAATAATGTTCTGTGAAATTACATTTGAGATCAAAGAGGATGCATAGAGCCTAGTTTATATTTTGTGATAATATAGAACGTTTAGATAACACCATTTACATGTGATAAATGCATGTTTTAGGCTAAATGCTACTTTGACCATTCATCTGAGGGTGCATCTCAATAGTCTAAAGTGGGTTCCTCTCCTCACCCGTCCCTTCGCCTGTAGCCTAGTGAGTTCAAAGAACTCATCGGACAGGTAACATGAAATTCCACATGCTATCTTTGGCTTTATCCTACATTTTAGTTTTCAGATATTATGCAGATGATGGAGAGGAGACGGACAGCGTAAGCCACTTTAGCTTATTAACACACACCCCAGCATATATCCTAGGCTACCTGGAAGTTGTTGATGACACATTACCACACCACAAATGCAATCATAAGATTTACTTACTGTTAATTAAACACAGACAACATATTGACGATAATATTAACTTGAGTTCAGAACTAACACAGTTCAATCAAATGTAGAATTGATTTTACAAATACATAGATACAATATATTTGAAAGGGGTATTTTTTTTATTCTAATATTTAGTTAACTAAAAACATAAATAAATACCATACCACGCATTATTTTGCTGTAGTAAAATACATTTATAAAAATGACAGCTGAAGGGCCTCCCGAGTGACTCGTCGGTCTAAGGCATTGCGTCGCAGTTCTTGAGGCGTCACTACAGACCCAGGTTCGTTCCCAGGCTGTGTCACAACCGGCCGTGACCGTGAGTCCCATAGGGCGGTGCACAATTAACCCAGCATCGTCTGGGTTAGGGGAGGGTTTGGCCAGGGGGGGCTTTACTTGGCTCATCATGCTCTAGCGACTCCTTGTGGCCTGCCGGGCCCTTGCAGTTGTCAGTTGAATGGAGTTTCCTCTGACACATTGGTGCGGCTGGCTTCCGGGTTAAGCTGGCGGGTGTTAAGGAGCGCGGCTTGGCAGGTCATGTTTCGGAGGACGCATGACTCGACCTTCGCCTCTCTGAGCCCGTTAGGGAGTTTCATCGGGGAGAAAAAGGTCAAACAAATAAAATTGTTTGAAAGAAATTATGACAGCTGACACACATGCACACTTTCACAGTCATCATATGCTAATACTACTCTGTTCTTAATTATTATTATCTATCCTGATGCCTAGTCACTTTACCCTGCCTTCATGTACATATCTACCTCAAATACATTGTACCCCTGCACATTGATCTGGTACTGGTATATAGCTTAATTCTTGTGTATTTTATTCCTTGTGCTACTGTTTTTGTTATTATTTGTTTTAAACTGCATCGTTGGAAAGGGCTCGTATTGTATTCGGCGCATGTGATAAATACAAATGTGATTTCTTTGGTTTACAGTTCTTCCTTTTTTTAGAGTGCAAAATTCCAACCTTGACCACTGTAATCTTTTTTTGTCAGAAACAAAAAAGTAGGGTGAATTTGCCCTTATAGATGCTGATCTGAGGTCAGTTTCTTGCATTTCACTCACTAATGGTAAAGGTTAGGATCGAGGAAGGGGAAGCTGATCTTAGATCTGTACCTAGGAGAAATTTGAACCTGGTGCAAAACTCACATTCAATCACTTCTGGCTGTCAAATAGGTTCTCTTAAATCACAAGGCACATTAGCTATTATATTCCAAGTGTTTACAGGTTTAGTGAGATGTTCAACGTTTCTGAGGATGATATCAATGTCTTGATTCAATTATGAGATTGTCCTGAAAAAAAGGGTGACAGTTACAAGCAGGAGGCATCATTATGTTTACAATAAACATGCTGTGGTGGTGCGGTAAATGCACTATCCAGTTCATATGTGCTTCAACCCAGTTCACATGACTTTTCAACACAAAATACACAGGATTGTTATGATGTTAAAAACATCGCAAGCGCTTGTGTCATACAGTTCTGTTAAATCGCAATGTTTTCAATATCATAACAATCCTGTGTATTTTGTGTTGAAAACTCATATGAACTGGGTTGAACATGGATACCACATATTGCACCACAAAATAGTTTTAAAAAATACAGTTTTATTTATTTCATGCTCCATCTCTCTCAGCCTGAGAATAACAACCAGCAGCGCCAGGTTCAGGAGGAGGCAGAGGAGGTGAAGGTCATCATGATGGACAACATGGAGAAGACTGAGGAACGCAAGGAGAAAGTGCAGGACCTTGACGAAAGGGCTGGGGAACTGAAGGTGAGACTGGGATTGCAAATTTGTTTTAGGCATACGCTTCCAATTCAGATAAATGTTTTAGGGTGAACTTTTTCACACAAAAGCTGTTCAGACCTCACTCTGGCCTGCCTGCCGCTAACCTGAGGTCCTTTTTTGCTGTTCAAGATAGACAGTGGTGTTACATTACATTGTAATGTACATTACATTGTACATTACATTATATTACATACATTCCATTGTAAATTACATTACACATTACATTACATTATATTACATACATTACATTGTGATAACAGTGTATTTTGACTTTGGTACTTGATTGGGTGGTTTGTTTGTTTGTTTAGAGCAAGTCCTTCCACAAGACCGCAATGAAGGTGCAGAAGCAGATGAAATGTGACAACGTCAAGGCCTCCTGGAAGCTCATTGCTGTTGTTGGAGCCATGGCCGCGATTATCATTATAGTTGCCATCATTATGTGGGTCAACAAAAAATCGAGCCCTGAAATCACACATGAAAGAGTCATTACCCCAATGCACGAAAATGGCATTACACCAACAACCAATGGGCCTGGGATGTAGGCTAAACCAGGACCAATATGGCTGAAGAGGAAACAAATAGGGGACACTAATCGAAAGATACTACTATCGGTCAAAAGTCCCCCCCCAATAAAATTCTGGAGTTGATGCTTTACTTGTCCTCATACACCTATAGGATACTCCTACTTATGCATCAGGGAAGCGATAATGTGTTAGGTGCTCAAATAATCCCATTATTCAGAATACTTTTATTATTTATTATGTATTACTGGACTTATTGGGATACATTCTATTTATTTTTCTTTATTCAACAAGGCAAGTCAGTTAAAAACAAATTCTTATTTTCAATGACGGCCAAGGAACAGTGGGTTAACTGCCTTGTTCAGGGGCAGAACGACCAATTTTTACCTTGTCAGCTCGGGGATTTGATCTTGCAGCCTTTCGGTTACTAGTCCAACTCGCTAACCGCTAGGCTACCTGCCACCCCATAATTAAGGTTAACCTGAATAACCTCACATATTCAATGGTACAATTCATTTACCAAACAGTTATGTCCAGACATAAATGTGTTTTAAGATATTGGCTCTTATTTTTACTGGAGGTGCACATCATTTTCTCTCGGTCATTCTTGAAGATTCCTTATCGGCTAGTTGATAGATGTCGCGTGTTGACAAAACAAACAAGAATTGCCATATATTAACATGCAACACAATTCTCTTAAAAAGAGACTAAAGTCCTCATAATAATGCATTTTTAAAAATGTTACATTTGATTCATAGTCACATTAAATAATTGACAACAGCAATAATACATTTTTTTTTGCTGTAAGCTATGGAGTTGTCACCCTTTTATGTCACTTTTAAAACAGTCGGCAGGAACTCCCCAATAGACAGCTGTCTTGTTCTTTGAACAGATTCATGGAGTATAATAAAACACTTATTGATTTCATCTTGCATTTTAATCAAGTAAATTACAGTTGATCAGAAAATGTACATGAACCCTGATTGCTCAAGATTTCAGTGGAAATATGTTATTTTGACATTTTTACAAAATAATTAAAAATGAAAAGCTGAAATGTCTTGAGTCAATAAGTATTCAACACCTTAATTATTTCTATTTATTATAGATTCCCATTAGTTGCTGCCAAGGCAGCAGCTACTCTTCCTGGGGTCTGGCAAAATGAACGCAGTTAAACAATTTTAAAAACATTACAATGCATTCATAACAGAATTCATAACACACTAAGTGTGTGCCGTCAGACCCATACTCCACCAACACATATCTACAACACAAAATGCATGTGTACGTGTGCGTATAGTGTGTATGTTATCATATGTGTATGCATGTGTCTGTGCCTATGTTTGTGTTGCTTCACAGTCCCCACTGTTCCATAAGATGTATTTTTTTATCTGTTTTTTAAAATCTGATTCTACTGCTTGCATCAGTTACCTGATGTGGAATAGCTATATGTAGTCATGGCTCTATGTAGTACTGTAGTCTGTTCTGGACATGGGGACTGTGCATAGACCTCTGGTGGCATGTCTTGTGGGGTATCTATGGGTGTCTGAGCTGTGTGCAAGTTGTTTATACAGACGGCTCGGTGCTTTCAACATGTCAATACCTCTCACAAATACAAGTAGTGATGAAGTCAATCTCTCCTCTACTTTAATGCTCTCTGTGTACATCCAAGGGCCAGCCATGCTGCCCTGTTCTGAGCCAATTGCAATTTGGCAAAGTCCCTCTTTGTCCCTCACAAAGTGCCTCTTTGTGGCACCTGACCACACAATTGAACAGTGGTCCAGGTGCGACAAAACTAAAGCCTCTAGGACCTGCCTTATTGATAGTGCTGTTAAGATGGTAGATCAGCGCTTTATTCACTACAGACTTTTCCCATCTTAGCTACTGTTGTATCAATATGACAATTTTCAATCCAGGGTTACTCCAAGCAGTTTTTAGTCTCCTCAACTTGCTCAATTTCCACAATATTTATTACAAGATTCAGTTGAGGTTTAGAGTTTAGTGAAGGATTTGTCCCAAATACAATGCTTTGAGTTCTTGAAATATTTAGGACTAACTTATTCCTTGCCACCCATTCTGAAACTAACTGCAGCTCTTTGTTAAGTGTTGCAGTCATTTCAGTTGCTGTGGTAACTGACGTGTATAGTGTTGAGCCATCCGCATACATAGACACACTGGTTTGAAGAGGGCACGCCAAAACCTATTCCCCTCAGGAGACTGAAAAGATTTGGCATGGGTCCTCAAATCCTCGAAAGGTTCTACAGCTGCACCATCGAGAGCAGTTCAGACCGCTCTAATGATGTGCTTACTTGTTGTCCCACAATTTTTGGCTGTTTATTTTCAGTGTTTCTGTCCACTGCTCTTTCTCAGTATTTTTCTCATTGACATTCACTAGCTAAACTACACATTGTCCTTCACTCTGTTTCACTTCAGTTGACATACAGCAAGTAGCTGATACGCACTAGCTCAGCACCGGGATTAAAAACTCTAGTTTAGTTTCATGGAAAGTCAAAAAGCAGTAAACTAGCCGTAAACCTACTGCCATCTTTGACCTGCTGCCATGTTTTGAGAGAAAAGTTGCGCTGTTCAGTGCAGCTGCATGGATGTGCTCTCAGCCGTACCTCAGTGCTCTCAGCCAGTAGGGCAAATAGCCTTCACATCATATCTGAGCTACCTGCAAGGTCCTAAAACCAGCCTGATAATCCACTAAACTGCATAAATTAATAATTTTTAGTAGCCTATTTTAGTGTTGGTGTTGAGCTAGGGTATGGTGACTGCATTTAGAGAGTTGGGCCAATGAACTAACATGACAATTCAACATTCTATGGCAGCCATGTTAGCTCTCCATTAACATTACATGGGGAATATTAAAACAAATGATATAAAACTGAATATGATATACAATTATACAAAAATGATATAAAACTGATATAAAATGATATAAAACTGAATGATCATTATGTTGCATTTACATGACACTACAACATTATATGGCAGTCTTGAGGTATTGCTCGCCTGAGGTAGAGTACCTTATGATAAGCTGTAGACCACACTATCTACCAAGAGAGTTCTCATCTATATTATTCCCAACCATCTATTTACCACCACAGACCAATGCTGGCACTAAGACCGCACTCAACCAACTCTATAAGGCCATAAGCAAACAAGAAAATGCTCATCCAGAAGCGGCACTCCTAGTGGCCGGGGACTTTAATGCAGGCAAACTTAAATCAGTTTTACCTCATTTTTACCAGCAAGCCACATGTGCAAACAGAGGGAAAAAACTTGAGACCACCTTTACTCCACACACAGAGATGCACATAAAGTTCTCCCCCACCCTCCATTGGGCAAATCTGACCATAATTCTATCTTCCTGATTCCTACTTAAAAGCAAAAACTAAAGCAGGAAGTACCAGTGACTCACTCAATATGGAAGTGGTCAGATGAACCGGATGCTACGCTACAGGACTGTTATGCTAGCACAGACTATGTTCCGGGATTCATCCAATGGCATTGAGGAGTATACCACCTCAGTCATCGGCTTCATCAATGAGTGCATCGACGATGTCATCCCCACAGTGACCGTACATATCCCAACCAGAAGGCATGGATTACAGGCAACATCCGCATCGAGCTAAAGTTTAGAGCTGCTGCTTTCAAGGAGCAGCACACTAATCTGGACTCTTATAAGAAATCTTATAAGAATTCTATGACCTCAGACGAAACAATAAACAAGCAAAGCGTCAATACAGGATTAAGATTGAATCCTACTACACCGGCTCTGACGCTCGTCAGATGTGGCATGGCTTGAAAACTATTACGGACTACAAAGGGAAATCCAGACACGAGCTGCCCAGTGACGCGAGCCTACTGCTTCAAGGCAAGCAACACTGAAGCATGCACAAGAGCACCAGCTGTTCTGGATGACTGTGTGATAACGCTTTCGTTAGCCGATGTGAGTAAGACCTTTAAACAGGTCAACATTCACAAAGCCGCGGGGCCAGACGAATTACCAGAACGTGTACTCAAAGCATGCGCTGACCAACTGGCAAGTGTCTTCACTGACATGTTCAGCCTCTCCCTGACCAAGTATGTATTACCTACAGGTTTCAAGCAGACCACCATAGTCCAAGAAAGCCAAGGGAACCTGCCTAAATGATTACCGCCCCGTAAGCACTCACGTCTGTAGCCATGAAGTGCTTTGAAAGGCTAGTCATGGCTCACATCAACAGCATCCTCTCGGATACCCTAGACCCACTTCAATTCACATACCGCCCCAACAGATCCACAAATGACGCAATCTCAATCACACTCCACACTGCCCTTTCCCACCTGGACAAAGGGAACACTGGTCTCTCTTGGAAAAGAGAAAAAACCTGTATAAATAAAGGTAAAATAAAATTACAAATAAAAAATGTGAGCATGCTGTTCATTGACTACAGCTCAGCGTTCAACACCATAGTGACCACGAAGCTCATTACTAAGCTCAGGACCCTGGGACTAAACACCTCCCTCTCAACACAGGGGCCCCCTCAGGGGTGTGTACTTAGTCCACTCCTGTACTCCCTGTTCACCCACGACTGCGTGGCCCAACACGACTCCAACACCATCATTAGGTTTGCTGACGACGCAACAGTGGTAGGCCTGATCGCCGACAACAATGAGACAGCCTATTGGGAGAAGGGCAGAGAACTGGCAGTGTGGTGCCAGGACAACAACCTCAAACAGGCCCCCATTAACATCGACGGGGCTGTAGTGAAGCAGGTCAAGTTTCAAGTTCCTTGGTGTCCACATCACCAACAAACTATCATGGTACAAACACACCAACACAGTTGTGAAGAGGGCACGACAAAACATTTTCCCCTCAGGAGACTGAAAAGATTTGGCATGGGTCTCCAGATCCTCAAAAAGTTCTACAGCTGCACCATTGAGAGCAACCTGACCGGCGGTGTCAGAGGAAAGCCTATAAAATTGTCAGAGACTCCAGTCACCCAAGTCATAGACTGTTTTCTCTGCTACCGCACAGCAAGCGGTACCGGAGTGCCAAGTCTAGGACCAAAAGGCTCCTTAACAGCTTCTACCCCAAAGCCATAAGACTGCTGAACCTTTAATCAAATGGCCACTGGACTATTACATTGCTCCTTCTCCTCAATTTGTTTTGTACACTGTTGCTACTCAATGTTTATGCATAGTCACTTCACCCCTACTTTAATTACCGCAACTAACCTGTCTTTCCGCACACTGACTCGGTACCAGTACCCCCTGTATATAGCCTCATTATTGTTATTTTATTGTGTTGCTTTTTAGAATGTTTTACTCTAGTTTATTTGGTAAATATTTTCTAAACTCTTCTTGAACTACACTGTTGGTTCAGGGCTTGTAAGTAAGCATTTCACGGTAAGATCTACGCTTGTTGTATTTGGTGCATGTGACAAATAAAGTTTGATTTAATTTGGCAGCATTGTTAGCTATTCATTAACATTGCAGTTAGAATTAGAACATTTTTCTAATTCTAAAAGTTGGCTTAACTCTTAAGTATATGGCTCTGGAACACGGTAGCTACTTTGGTGGGCAAAAAGCGCTTTCTCAATAAAATTTGAGGTTATACTTTACACTACAGTGCCCCTCAAGCAGTGGAGGCTGGTGGGAGGAGCTATAGGAGGACAGGCTCGTTGTAATGGCTGGAAGTGAATCATTGGAAGGGAGTCAAAAGTGGTTTCCATATGTTTGAGCCATTTGATACCGTTCCATTCATTCCATTCCAGTGAGCCTATCATACTGTAGCAGCTCCCACCAGCCTCCACTGCCCTCAAGTATTGTAATTTCTGATTGTTACGCTGTACTTACCATGTACTTTAGATTAGAATCAGGGCTACCTCAGCGGGTTCGGTAACAAGGTTTGGTAACAACCGGTTTTGTGACGTGACTTCCACTTCCACTTCAGGACGTTATCAAGGCGACACTCAACCTTAACTCCTCCTCCACATTTACTGGATTGGTTGAACAGTGCAGAAGAGAACCTCCCGACAGTTCTTTTTTCTCTCACCAGGACCAGAAATAAATAAACGGGGCTCAGGCGTTCCGTGATTGGTCATAATATTTCACCATCTATCATTACATCATTTGTTTTTAAAACGGTCTTTAATTCATCATTTGCAACATACATTACATGTAAACACAATGGTACTTATAGAACCACGGTGACAGTCCACTGGAATCTACGCACAAGGCTGGACATTGCTACAGTCTCTCCCTGGCAGGTTGGTTTAGCACAGGATTCCTCAAATCAGTCCTGGGACCCACTACAAACAGGTCCTCATATTAAATCAGCTACTCCCATTAACAAGACTCAGTAGAATGGTGACAAGGTAGGTATTTGAAATGTTCTCACTCTTTAGGATGTGTCATGTGTCATGCGTCAAGTTTTATTTTTTAATATACAGTGCATTCATAAAGTATTCAGACCCCTTGACTTTTTCCACATTTTGTTATGTTATAGTCTTATTCTGAAATTGATATAATTGTCCCCCCCCCGTCATCAATCTACATACAATACCCCATAATAACAAAGCAAAAAATCTGAAATATCTCACTTAAGTAAGTATTTAGACCCTTTACTCAGTACTTTGCTGAAGCACCTTTGACAGCCTCAAGTCTTCTTGGGTATGACACTACAAGCTTAGCACACCTGTATTTGGGGAGTTTCTCCCATTCTCTGCAGATCCTATCAAGCTCTGTCAGGTAGGATGGGGAGCTCCTGCGTTGTCTTGGCTGTGTGCTTAGGGTCATTGTCCTGTTGGAAGGTGAACCTTCGCCACAGTCTGAGTGCTCTGGAGCAGGTTCTCTCTCTGTACTTCACTCCGTTTATCTTTCCCTTGATCCTAACTAGTCTCCCAGTCCCTGCCGCTGAAAAACATCCCCACAGCATGATGCTGCCACCACCATGCTTCACCGTAGGAATGGTATTGGCAAGGTGATGAATGGTGCCTGGTGCTCTGTCAGAGTGACCATCGGGTTCTTGGTGACATCCACTGTCAACAAAATAAAGTATTTCTGTTTTTTATTTTTAATAAATGTGCAAACATTTCTGAAAACCTGTTTTTGCTTTGTCAGTGTGGGGTATTGTGTGTAGATTGATGGGAGACAAATGTAATTTAATAATTTTAGAATAAGGCTGTACGTAACAAAATAAAAGGATCTGAATATTTTCCGAATGCACTGTAGGTGTTTTTCAACGCCTTTAAGTTAGCAGATATAGGCTCCACTCATGTGTCCCCAGGATCAATATCGAGAAACTGGTTTATCAGACACTGGATCTCAGTGGCCAAACATCCCATCAAAGTCTCCCAGCTACTTGATCTGCTCTGTCTGTATGGAGTGTCTCCTCAGCAGCATCCTCCTGGTCCTCAGGTCTCTGGGGAGGCCGGAGGGAGCTGAGGGGAGGAGGGGCCTCAGGCCTGCTACCTCCCGGCAGACAGCTCTACTGCTGGGACTGCTGCCCAGGACACAGGGGCTGGGGTTGGCGACTCCAACGATGTGAGGGATGGGGGTGTGGTGGTGAGAGTTCAGGGGCGGCAGGCACCCTGGGCGGGTCTGGGAGATGTGGCCCAGGAGGAGGGCCCCTGAGCCCTGACGCTCCAGCCCAGAGAGGGCTCTCTTGGTCAGGTTTGGGGCCACCAGTGATTCCCTGGAGGTCAGAAGGGTGGAGGAGCGGGAAGTGGCCTGTCTCCTGCTATCCAGCGGGGTTCGGCCCTCCTCGGGGAAGCCCCCGGTAGGCACAGCCAGCTGGGGGTCAGAGTTGTAGTGGTCGGCACCCAGGTGGCGTCTCTGTATGATGCCGCGCAGGCTGGACATAGGAAGGGGGAGGGGGCAGCCGCGGAGTCTGGTACCAGTGGAGAAAGTTGGGAAAGGGGGACCTTGGCCTGTGCCGATGCTGTATGAGTGGAGGTTTGGGTTGGAGGCAGAGTGTGGCGAAGAGAGGCCGGCAAAGGACAACTTACGCACCAACAGCCCCTCTTCCTCCTCCCTCTGATCCCTTTCCCCTACCTCTTCCTCATTCAACCTCCCCTCAGACTTGCTAAAGCTAATAACATTAGAAGTGTTGTTATCCAGGTCAGTACTGCAGTTGTACCAGATAGGGGCGCTGTTGTCGTAGTTGTTCCAGCCCAACTTGCTGGTCATGAGGGAGAGTTCCTCCCCTGGGCTGATGTCTGGGAGGTCATCTGAGGACAAGGGAGCAGCGTCAGGTTGCATGGCCAGTAGAGAGGCAGGAATCCTCAGCCAGGGCTCTGAGTTCAGCCTCTGGAGGGGCTGCATCAGCCTTTCCACCCTGCTCTGCTCCAGAACGGGAGCATGTGACTGGGGGTCAGGCTGGGAGCTGACTGTCTCACACCCAGAACACTGGTCTTCCTTAAAGTTAAAGACTTGGTGAGGAGGATGAGAGGAGGAGGAGGTGCACTGAGGGGAGGTGAGGAGCTGGATCTCAGAGGGTGAGGCGCAAGGAGGAGCAGCCGTCATTTGCAGCCCTCCCCCCTGGTCGAGGGGGGTGAGAGGGGGCACATTGAGGTACTGTTTGGTCCTGGACGTCCCACAGGGGAGTGTGTTGGTGGTAATGATGATCACTTCCTTCCCTCGGGCCTTGCAGGTGTCCAGCAGCACCTTCAGAGCCTCCTTGTCGCCGGCCATGACCGAGTGGACCAGCGCTGAGCTCCCAGAATGGTCCTCCAGGCCCGGGTCCGCTCCACTGGCCAGGAGCAGGGACACCACCCCGGCCCCAGCCTTCTCCAGGCAGGCATGCATCAGGGCTGAGCGGCCCGCCTTGTCCTGGATGTTGGGGTCGGCTCCGCTCTCCAGCAGGTACTGGACCATGCGGGTGCGGCTGGCGCTCTGCCGGTCGGCGTGCCGCGTCTTACAGGCCACCATCAGGGCCGTCTGGCCACGCCCGTCGCTCTCATTGATGTAGGCTCCACCCTCCAAAAGGAGACGTGTAAGGCGCAGGCGGCAGAGGAACACGGCCTGGAGGAGGGGGTTTCCCGGCTCGGGAGGGTCCCCTGTCACACCTTCCTCCCCCTCCATGATCTCTCGCTCTCTGGCTTGGGGAGTCAACCTGCACAGGTAGGTCTGGATCTCAGACACTCAGACAGAGCAGTGGTCTGTGGAGATGAGAGAGAAGGAATGGTCTGTTTGGTTTCATTAGAGTTTACCTACCCTATCCTATCACCTACCCTATCACCTACCCTTGGTTCTGGGTGCAACAGCCATGATTCAACTGATTTAGGTCTTTCGGTTGATTGGTCATTAAGTGAGGTGGGAGAAAAGGGAAGAAGACAGGCATCAGATCATGTAAACATCAACAGCGCTGGAAAACATACTTACCAAACAAAAAAGTAGACAGTGTTATGAGTGCAACATGTCCCCCACTGGGCAAAAATTGGCTGAATCAACATTGTTTCCACGTCATTTCAACAAAATAATGAAACGTGATGACGTTGAATCAACGTTGAAAACCGATTGGATTTGTCAAAAGTCATCGTCTTTTTTTTTGACCCAACTTTTAACTTAAATACAATGACATTTTTTGTTGATCTCAAATTGAATTCACATTAGTTGACAACTCAACCAAAACGAATGAAAACTAGACAAAATTACATCTGTGCCCATTGGTTATGTATCCAAATCATTCAAGTCTTTAACCACAATCCAAAACCTCCCAATGTATTAGCTGCTCATGTCAAAACAGTTTACTGTTTAAAACCCCAGATGGACAAGATGTGGAGGCCTTGGGCTAATTGTCTTCCAACCTGGACAGAAAGGATCCTTTGAAGCGACAGCTTCTTTTCATGGGGAGCCTATTCAGCTCTGCGCCCGTCCTCTCCAGCCTCAGCCAGAGGCAGCTGGTTTCTATAGGCCATTGTGCTACTCGTCCTTGCCTTTTCTGAGGGTCTGAAGGATGGCAGTGAGACATGTTTTTAGAGGGAGAAAACTGTGCATTGTGGGAGAACCTTCATTTAAACTGAAAATAAATAAGTAGATGATTCTGTTTGTTTTTTTTTAAGGAAAAAACTACCAATTAAGTTTGGCAAGAATGAGAGGTTGATGAGGGGATAGATATGGATAATTTAGTTATTGTTTTATGATATTGACATTCCAAAATATGTGGGTGTCTGTGTCTCTTGTCATTACTTCTCTCTCGCTCTCTCTGGCCATGAGTCTGTGCAGGCCATAGAGTAGTGGTAATCACTATTTCCTATGCAGAATCGATGACAAGCAGCATGGAGGAGACTCAGGCACAGTGTCGTGTGTGGGCGTCAGGAGAGGAGAGGAGGGGAAGGCACCTTCGTCTCATTTCTGGGCACACAGAGATGTGATTCACACAGTGTACAAAACATTAGGAACACCTGCTCGTTCCGTTTCCGTATAGATGAAGGGGAGGAGACAGGGAGGAGACAGACTTGAGACATGGATTGTTTATGTGTGCCATTCAGAGGGTGAATGGGCAAGACAAAATATTTAAATGCCTTTGAACGGGGTATGGTAGGTGCCAGGCGCAAGGTCTGAGTGTGTGAAGACCTGCAACACTACTGGGGTTTTCAAGCTTAACAGTTTCACATGTGTATCAAGAATGGTCCATCACCCAAAGGACATCCAGCCAATTTGACAACTGTGGGAAGCATTGGAGTCAACGTGGGCCAGCATCCCTGTGGAACGCTTTCTGCACCTTGTAGTCCGTGTACCAACCAATTTAGGCTGTTCTGAGGGCAAAAAGGGGTGCCCTCACCCCTTTTAGGATGCTGTTCCTCATGTTTTTGACACTCTGTGTACAGTGGCTGCGGAAAGTATTCAAACTTGACCCCTTGACCCCTTGACCCCTTGACTTTTTCCACATTTTGTTTTGTTACAGCCTTATTCTAAAATTGAGGAAATATTTTTTTCCTCAACAATCTATACACAATACCCCATAATGACAGAGCGAAAAAACAGGTTTAGGAATTGGTACCCTTCCCCAGAAATACAGAAACAGAAATACCTTATTTACGGACATTTTCAGACCCTTTGCTATTGGGTATCGAAATTGAGCTCCAGTGCATCCTGATTCCATTGATCATCCTGGAGATGTTTCTATAACTTGGAGTCCACCTGTGGTAAATTTAATTGATTGGAAAGGCACACACCTGTCTATATAAGGTCCCACAATTGACAGTGCATATCAGAGCAAAAACCAAGCCATGGGGTCGAATTGTCCATAGAGCTCCGAGACAGGATAGTGTCGAGGCACAGATCTGGGGAAGGGTACCAAAAAATGTCTGCAGCATTGAAGGTCAAGAAGAATTTTGGAACCACCAAGACTTTTCCTAGAGCTGGCCGCCCGGCCAAACTGAGTAATCAGGGGGAGAAGGGCCTTGGTCAGGGAGGTGACCAAGAACCCAACAGAGCTCTAGAGTTCCTCTGTGGTGATGGGAGATCCTTCCAGAAGGACAACCATCTCTGCAGCACTCTACCAATCAGGCCTTTATGGTAGTGGCCAGACGGAAGCCACACCTCAGTAAAAGGCACATGACAGCCCGCTTGGAGTTTGCCAAAAGGCAACTAAATAACTCTTAGATCATGAGAAACAAGATTCTCTGGTCTGATGAAACAAAGATTGAACTCTTTGGCCAGAATGCCAAGCATCATGTCTGCAGGAAAACTGGCACCATCCCTAAGGTGAAGCATGGTGGTGGCAGCATCATTCTGTGGGGATGTTTTTCAGCGGCAGGAACTGGGAGACTAGTCAGGATCAAGGGAAAGATGAACGGAGTAAAGTACAGAAAGATCCTTGATGAAAACCTGCTCCAGACTGGGACAAAGGTTCACCTTCCAACAGGACAACGACCCTAAGCACACAGCCAAGACAACACAGGAGTGGTTTTGGGAAAATTCTCTGAATGTCCTTGAGTGGCCCAGCCAGAGCCCGGACTTGAACCTGATTGAACATCTCTGGGAGACTCCCCAAATACAGGTGTTCCAAACTTGTAGCGTCATACACTTTAAATCAAACTTTGTCACTTTGTATTATATAGGTCCTGGGTGGTAGGAAGCTTGGCCCCAGTGATGTACTGGGCAGTATGCACTACCCTCAGTTGCCATACCAGGCGGTGATGCAACCGGTCAGGATGCTCTTGATGGTGCAGCTGTAGAACTTTTTAAAGATCTGGGGACCCATGCCAAATCTTTTCAGTCTCCTGAGGGGGAAAAGGTTGTGTCGTGTCCTCTTCACAACTGTCTTGTTGTGTTTGGACCATGATAGTTCATTGGTGATGTGGACACCAAGGAACTTGAAACTCTCAACCCATTCCACTACAGATCCCCGTCGATGTTAATGGGGGCCTGTTCGGCCCGCCTTTTCCTGTAGTCCACGATCAGCTCCTTTGTCTTGCTCACGTTGAGGGAGAGGTTGTTGTTCTGGCACCACACTGACAGTTCTCTGACCTCCTCCCTATAGGTCTCATTGTTGTCGGCGATCAGGCCTTGATGCCGTAATCGCTGCCAAAGGGCTTCAACAAAGAACTGAGTGAAGAGTCTGAATAGTTATGTAAATGTGATATTACATTTTTTAGATTTTTATAAATTAGCAACAATTTATAAAAAGTTGTTTCTGATTTGTCATTTAGGGTATTGTGTGCAGATTGATGAGGGGAAAAAATAATTTAATCAGTTTTAGAACAAGGCTGTAAAGTAACAAAATGTGGAAAAAGTCAAGGGGTCTGAATACTTCCCGAAGGCCCTGTATGCAAAGCTATCCAGCAGAACTGATGTCCCCATGGCCTAGAGCAACATTCAACCAAAACAAAACATATCTAACTTCCCCTGTCTTATTATGTAATGCTTCCTCCTGAAAACAGTGAATTCATTTATGTCATTATATTCTTGAACATTAAACAGGGAAAACACAAAAAAAGTCAAATGATCATTTTACAAAGATGTAAAAGGCTATTGTCACTATTTTCCAAAGGCAAGTTGAAGTCATTGCCGAAATATATGCAGTTAAGTATTGACATAATGAAGTTCTATTTCTCCTCTGAGAAGGGTGATGGCTGCTGATGACTTTCATCTGTTGTTCTTGATATTAGCAAATAGTGTGTGTGGGTGTTCAAATCAGACACAGCGTTGTTTTACCGCATTGTTCGGCGCACTATGTTCTTACTGGAGTTGAATAGCAATATGTTTCAATAGAACATGCTGTTCAGCACACTGTATGTGTTTTTATAACACATGTTGCGATTAGCAGTGCTCCGGTTTCCATGGAGATATGCAGCTACCTGACTGTTCTAGGGACTCCTTGGCCTGCAGGGTTGGGGTCAGTGTTTGCAAGCCTGTGAGTGTCTTCCGCTCATCCGTGTGTATGTGTTTGTGTGTGACTACCTGCCCTGTCAGCAGAGTAATGTCACGCTCCACCCCTCCGTAGGGGATTCAGTGGGAAGATCCACTCCAGAGTGAAGAGGCCAGCTCTAATGTTAGAAGAACGCACCAAACAGTTTGTGTGTGTGTGTGTGTGTGTGTGTGTGTGTGTGTGTGTGTGTGTGTGTGTGTGTGTGTGTGTGTGTGTGTGTGTGTGTGTGTGTGTGTGGTAAAGAGGGCCCTAGAGCCCACTCATGCTGTTCTCCCTAACTAAACTCAAAAGGCATAGCATTCAGAGCCACTGAGAGAATCGCTCACTAGCCTGGTTGCTAGTCTTTTCTGCTATAGCCTACTGCTTTGTAGTTGTCATGATTGGCGCAACACAACAATTAAATTGGCAACAACATGCAGATCAGCACCCAGGCTAGGGTTTCACTACATTCTCCACCAGTGGATGGTGGTCACTACCATACAGCGGTAGTTGTTTTACACGTTATGCAGTTGCCGTTTACAGCTGTAAACATATACATGTAATTGTACTGTGGTTATCCAAGGACAAAACGAGATGTACAACACAAGGGCAACTCAATGGGAAGCTTTGCTGGATATTTTCATCTCAAGTCGTCATCGAGATTCTAATTGTTGTGTGTGACTCAAAAACAATTGCCTGAATTATTCGGAACAGTAACGTTGTGCTCCTGACATGTTATTGTTACTTACCAGTCCACCGGCAGCAGGCAGCAGGCAGCAGCGCTCCTTGACACTTCGTGCACACTGTAGAAATCTTGCAGGAACTATCCAGTTTGTGAGAGGAGGACAGTGCTGTGTGTATGACTGTGTACCTGGAAATGCGTGAGAAGATAGTTAGGAGGATGTGTGTGTGTGCCTCTTTCTTTCTTTGTGTGAGTGTGTGTAAGTGATTGAGTGAGTGATTGAGTGAGTGTGTGTGTGAGAGAGAGAGTAACAGCTGTGACGTTAGTCAGGTCTGGGAATCAATCAATCGCTTGCCTGCGAGCTGCTCAGGAGAACAGAGAGAAGGGGAGAGAGAGGGTGAAAGAGAGAGAGATTGATGTGATGAGGTAAGGGAGGAGATGAGAAATAGCGGAAGAATGGAAAAAAAGAGGGGGGGGGGGTAATAATTGTGGCATCTACGTACCAGCTGTAGATAAACGATGATCAATTCAGACTCATATAAAATGTATTCTGTCCACGCTCTATTGCACTACCAACATTACAGCGTTATCCCGGCTTGTCCTTTGGAGGTCTGCATTAAACAGCTGCACTCACCAGGAGAGAGACCTACAGAGGGGCACTTCACTTCTGCCCTGTAAGTCCATCTCATTAAACGTGTCTGTTATGGATTGATGTCAGTGGAGGCTGCTGAGGGGAGGGCGGCTCATAGTAGTGGACGGAGCGGCGCAGATGGAATGGCATCAAACACCTGGAAACCATGTGTTCGGTGTACTGTATCTGATACCATTTCACCGATGCCGCTCCAGCCATTACCACGAACCCGTCCACCCCAATTAAGATGCCACCAACATCCTGTGATTGACATACTGTCACCGTATACCATGTTTTTTTTGATTGAAAGCAGAACGGCCAAACTACTCTTTCTATTTACAGCCCTATAATTAAGCAGGGCCAGTGGAGTGGTGAAATGGCAGTAGAGCGGGGAAATATACAGGCTAAAAGGCATTTGTTTGTGCATTTCATCAATGTTTCCATGACAACAGTCTGCAAGGAGATTGTGTTCGCAGGTTGTGTTCACTGATATTTGACTTTTACCAGACACACTCGAGATCGTAGTGTGTGTGTTTGCTCATGCATGTGTAGGTTACCTTTGATAATAGATCCTCAAGGTTTCTTGGACACGTGTGGGTAGGTCATCGTGAATAATTAGGGGTTTTCAAGGAGATCTCATGACAATATCAAGCAAGGCTTCACTGGCATAGTGCTATATGGATGAACAGACAGACAGGCAGGCAGTGCTCTGTGCTGTGCATGACTAAGATCAGTCCTTTGTTGGCCCCATGGCTATGATGCAGAGGAAACTGTTGCTCCGTGGCTATGATGCAGAGGAAACTGTACCTCCACCGCTGAAAGACCCTGACAGGCACAACACCTTCTTTTCACTAACTCTGAAAAGACAGCCAGCCAGCCACATAAAGCCACATGTAAATTACACATGAATGAGTAATCTGTATTATTAACAATAGCGAGTCCGAATGAAAATCACCCACCTGGCTGCCTCAGCAGATAAAGTGGAATTAGAATATTTTGGGGCTTTGGTTGATAAAATCTGATTTAATCACAGCAGTATTAGAACAATAATCAAACCACACAAATTCGGCCAAATAGAGAGATTTAATTAGAGGCCAAATATATGCTACACTAAAAAGTAATAATTCTGGGGTTGGGGTAGATTTCATGACACACACGCACAGGAGTTTGCGGTACATAGCTGTGTACATCACAGGAGGCTGCAGAGGGGAGGACAGCTCTTAATAATGGCTGAAATGAAGTGAATGGGATAGTATCAACCACATGGAAACCCTGTGTTTGATGAGTTGGATGATCATTCCATGTATTCCATTACGATGAGCCCGTTCTCCCCAATTAAGGTGCCACCAACCTCCTGGTGTGTGTGTGTGTGTGTGTGTGTGTGTGTGTGTGTGTATGTATATATATCATTGACACACCCACTTCTTAACTGGGCTCTCCCTGTAGGAGATGCTTGAGTAGGTCTGGTCTTTGGAGGACCTGGCATTGGAGGACTGGTTATAGTACCCTCCGGTAAGAAGCCTCACACTTCTTCTGGATATGACAGAGAGAAAGAGAAAGATAGATTGATTTGAATAACCTAAACCGACCTTAGGTCAGTGTTTGTCAGGGGAAACGTCATCTTCCTTAGCACACAAAACTGTACAATAGAGTGCCACCTGGTGGCAATATTGGGTCCTACAGCAAATGTTTCCCAATTTATCTTCTGATTCATTGATTGTTCATTGTGAAAACGTTTCTTGCGTCTTGCGAGTTTAAATAAGCACATAAGTACAAAATGATGTGTTGTAAAATAAACAAATACTGATTAAAACTGGGCATTTTGGGTCACAGCCTTGAATATTATGGGGCTATTTTACTTCTACTAGTCCTGGGGCCCTTGTTAAGGTTAACTGCATTTTAAAAACTGTGTGGTTCGAGTCCTGAATGCTGATTAGCTGACAGCCGTATACCATGGGTATGACAAAACATTTTTACTGCTCTAATTACGTTGGTAACTAGTTTATAATAGCAATAAGGCACCTTGGGGGTTAGTGGTAACTGGCCAATATACCACAGCTAAGGGCTGTTCTTATGTACAACACAACGCGGTGTGCCTGGATACAGCCCGTGGCCATATACCACATCCCCCCCCGGGCCTTATTGCTTAAATTAACTTTACCCAGTACCAGGATATTTTTGCCAAAAACCAGGTTGCCTCTGCCAGGAAGCTGAAACTGAGCCACAAGTGGATTTTCCAGCAGGACAATAACCCATAGCACACATTAAATACACAAAGAAGGGGCTAATTGGCCACAAAATCTAATTTTGCAATGGCCACCTCAGTTTCCGGACTTGAAACCCATTGAAAACCAGTGGTTTGATTTGAAGAGGGCAGTCCATAAGTGCAGACGAAGGATATCAAGGACCTGGAAGGATTCTGTATGGAGGAATGTTCTGAGATCCCTCCCTCTGCATTCTCCAACACATAAGACATTTTAGAAAAATAAAAAATTATCCTTGTGAAGTTTTTAAAACAGAGGTGTCAAAACATTTTGACAATACCCTTTGAGGCATTTTTTTAAATGAATTGTTAATTGTTAATTCCCACGGCTATGTATTTTGGACGGACGTGTGCAGGTAGCCTACAGGGGACTTTTGAAGGAACCTAATCTGATTTAAAGATTGTGACCGGTTGTGTTTATGCCATATATAAAAAGCTAATACTTTTTCAAAGTTAACTGACAAATATTTAGGCTATATTGAAATGTTAGATTCTAGGTGCGTGAGGAATAGCCACTCATTTTGGAGAGGAGGCAGAGCATGTGTTAGTTACTAAGCTTTCCTGAACAACTGGGCCTGCTGGGAGCATATGTGGCCACATTATATAGAATTACTTGGGAGAATGATGAGCCACAACAGACAGTGCATCTCAGTATCAGAAGTTAAAATACAGCCAGACTTGCCTGCCTTTCTAGACCGTATAAACTACCGAGGGTAGGTCTAGACCGTATAAACTACCGAGGGTAGGTCTAACTGTATAAACTACCGAGGGTAGGTCTAGACTCTATAAACTACCGAGGATAGGTCTAGACTGTATAAACTACCGAGGGTAGGTCTAGACCCACAACATAACATTTTCACTGAAGCCATGACTATTTTCACGAGTGTGTCAAGAGATATAGGATTAAAAACCTTGAGTGTCTCCTTTGATCCTAGGTCCTGGCACAGACTCATGACAACGGAGCTTTGTTACTGAGGAGTGGCTTCCGTCTGGTCACTCTACCATAAAGGCCTGATTGGTGGAGCGCTGCAGAGATGGTTGTCCTTCTGGAAGGTTCTCCCATCTTCACAGAGGAACTCTGGAGCTCTGTCAGAGTGATGTCATATATACACATATTCATATACATAGCTCATATATCAAGCACATATATTAAGCCGCCTGACTCAAGTCATTGCACGCACCCCTGTCCAAACAGGAAGCACCCTACCCCCAGCCATAAACTGCCAGTTTCAGTTCCCCTTATCTCACGACTCCTGGACACACACACACACTCCACCCCCCTCTACTGGTCGGGTGCCAAGAGCAGAGGACTCTGCTGTGCACCATTGGGGCTCCTGCTCTGGCTGGAGCAGGCCCGCCTCCAACTCTTCGGGACCAGTCAGAAGACCACCACGACAAGACTCCACCTACATTATTCCATGTATATAATCTGCTACAACCTTTGTCTAGGCCCCTTCTTCAGCTAACTCCTTCTGAGCTATATGAATCAGGTCCGTGCACGTTAAACTGCAGGACAAGATATCTTTTGACTCAATAAACTGCCTTTTTGTTACAACTGAAATCCACTCTGTCCAGCGTCCATGATTTGGTCTCACTCTCCTGTAATTCAATCATCAACAGTGACCATCGGGTTCTTGGTCATCTCCCCGAGGCCCTTCTCCCGCGATTGCTCAGTTTGGCTGGGCGGCCAAAGAGTCTTGTTGGTTCCAAACTTAAATTTAAGAATGATGGAGACCTCTGTGTTCTTGGGGACCTTAAATGCTGTAGAAATGTTTTGGTACACTTCCCCAGAGCTGTGCCTCGATACAATCCTGTCTCAAAGGTGTACGGACAATTCCTTCAACCTCATTGCTTGGTTTTTGCTCTGACATGCACTGTCAACTGTGGGACCTTATATAGAGAGGTGTGTGCCTTTCCAAATCATGTCCAATCATTTGAATTTACCACAGGTGGATTCCAATCAAGTTGTAGAAACATCTCAAGGATGATCAATGGAAACAGGATGCACCTGAGCTCAATTTTGAGTTTCATAGCAAAGGGTCTGAATAATTATGTAAATCAGGTATTTCTGTTTTCGCTTTGTCATTATGATGCATTTTGTGTAGATTGATGAGGGGAAAAATGATTTAATCCATTTTAGAATAAGGCTGTGTAATGTAACAAAATGTGGAAAAAGTGAAGAGGTCTGAACACTTTCCGAATGCACTGTATACATTGGTAAATGTGCAATTTCAATGGTCAGTCAGATTTGAACCTCTTTTTGAAAGAGTTTAAATTGGGATTTTTTTACAAAATGTTTCCCCCATGGTAAGTTGAATCAATGTCCATGCAAGAAGTGAAATAGATTCGACATTTACTGACTGTGTTGTCCCACACCCAAAGGTGCCATATCTCTATCACTTCTGCCCTCCTGTTTTCAACACCACGATTTAAAAGTAGCTAAATGTTTTAATAGTACATCTCTACAGGTCTGAAATGAGAAACAACCTGAGTTCAGCTAGCTAAAAGATATCATTGACTGTCACAATCCTGTGTCTAGGTCTGAGGCAGAGAATGGAGGAGAGGACAGGCCCAGGACACTTGCCAGTGGGAGGTCTGTTTGGGGGCACTCAGCTGTCATTGGCTCCTGAGTCAGACCTTTTAGAGAGCAGGAAGAAACCGCCCCTCATGAGGTGAGACTCATATGTCATACCATATTATGTGTAATTATGTGAATATGTCTGCTTTAGCAAACTGGGTGCACATTTTTGTTTTAGCCCAGCACTGACATACTTGATGAAACTAATCTCCAAGCCCCTGCAAGTGTCAGTAGATTAGTTGAATCAAGTGTTTAAGTCCTGGTCTAGAATAAAAAGGGGCACACCCCAGGGATGTAGAAACATTGCTTTAGCCCAGGGGTGTCAAACTCATTCCACAGAGGGCAGAAACACTGCTGTGCTTTTCTTTTTTCCTTTCAATTAAGACCCGAGGGAGTTAGTGACCTTGATTGATTGATTAATTAAGCGGAGCGGAAACACGCAGACACTCGGCCCTCCATGGAATGACTTTTACACCCGCTTTAGTCAATGACTTTCTCATTTGTTGTAATACCATAAATGTGTGAGTTGTTTTTACTAATAAGAAAACCACAATTTTTTGTATGTCCTTTTTTTGTGACCTGTTCGCAACCCTGCAGAAGCTTGGCCCGGTGTTGTGTCGACGAGCCTTGACGTTGCTCTATAAACAACACACTTTACACAACCATGCTGCAGGGGACGTGACCGGCTGTCCCCATGAGAGCTGCTTGTTCCTTTTGACTTCAGTAGACCTAGTGGAAACAATATTTTACTTAAATGTCATTCAAAGTGGATGTTTCATTGATCGTAAGGACAAAGCCAAGTCAACTTGTTTTGAGCTATTCTACTGAAGTTGTCTGTCTACATCGTTGTTTTTGTACCAAGCACTTGATGTATGGTTTGCCACTGTGCTTATGTGTGTAAATCATGTCCCCTTTTTCAGATCTAAAGCTGTGGAACAGCTTTCCCCAATGCCTTCCCCAATGCCTTCCCCAATGCCTTCCCCAATGCCTTCCCCAATGCCTTCCCCAATGCCGTTTCACACACAAAAGACATAGGGTGACTATTTTCTCCCGTTTCATCTTTAAAAGAAACTGCGTTCTTATTTCACTTGATTAGCCACACGGTGTTGTTGTGTCTGCAGAATAGATTTAGCTTGACATCCTCTGCTCTGTCTCTTCTCAGGTTACACCTGTGCACATGCTGTATCAGGGCTAAATGTTTCCCTGATAACTGGATCAGTTTTTAATCCAAGGTCTTCGGCAGAGATACGAAAGGTACGGTATAACAATGGAGTACTATACAGTCAATTAGGGATGTCAATCGGTTAGCCAACTAAAATACATTTGACCAGTCATGCTTATCGGTCAGTTTGGTTAGTTTGCATATTTTTGTGGAATCAAATTGCCACGTGTGTATTTTCGTTAGTTCGCTCATGTGTCTTATCACACACTCACACCAGACAGAGCCTTTCAGCAGAATAATATCGCCTGTCGGACAGCAATAAATGCGCAGCGGTAGTGCAGCAGTCTAAGGCACTGTATTGCGGTGCTAGAGGCGTCACTACAGACCCTGGTTAGTTCCCAGGCTGTGTCACAGCCGTCTGTGATCGGTAATCCCAGTGGCTGTGGGGTAGGCCGTCATTGTAAATAAGATATTGTTCTTAACTGACTTGCCTAGTTAAATAGTTAAATAAAGCATCATTTTTTTTAAAGTCTAAAACTGCTATTTTGGTGCCAAATGCACTCGTTATCACAACCACAAATGAGCGGTTGGACCAGTTTTATTTGAAGATATTCAATCGTCAAGTTTGTTCTTAATTAGTAACAATATTATTCTTTCATTGTAATTTGTCATGTGACATCTGTTTTTTCCAGCACGTATTTGCATCCTTCCTGTCCCGAGATACAACATCAAATCAAACTTTATTGTCACATGCGCCGAATACAAGTGTAGGCCTTACAGTGAAATGCTTACTTACAAGCCCTTAACCAACAGTGCAGTTCAAGAAGAGTTAAGAAAATATTTACCAAATTAAATATAGTAAAAAATTCAAAAAAAATAACATAATAACATAACATATAATAAACAGTGAGTAGCAGCAGTATACAAAACAAATGGGGGGGGGGGGGTCAATGTAATATTCCAGTGGCCATTTGATTAATTGTTTAGCAGTCTAATGGCTTGGGGGTAGAAGCTGTTAAGGAGCCTTTTGGTTCTAGACTTGGAGCTCCGGTACTGCTTGCCGTGCGGTAGCAGAAAGAACAGTCTATGACTTGGGTGACTGGAGTCTCTGACAATTTTATGGGCTTTCCTCTGACACCGCCTATTATATAGGTCCTGGATTGCAGGAAGCTTGGTCACAGTGATGTACTGGGCCGTACGCACTACCCTCTGTAGAACCTTACGGTTAGATGCCGAGCAGTTGCCATACCAGGCGGTGATGTAACTGATCAGGATGCTCTCAATGCTGCAGTTGTAGAACTTTTTGAGAATCTGGTGACCCATGCCAACTCTTTTCAGTCTCCTGAGGGGGATAAGATTTTGGCGTGCCCTCTTCGTGACTGTCTTGGTGTGTTTGGACCATGATAGATCGTTGGTGATGTGGACACCAAGGAACTTGAAACTCTCGACCCCCTCCACTACAGCCCCATTGATGTTAATGGGGGCCTGTTTGGCCCGCCTTTTCCTGTAGTCCACAATCAGCTCCTTTGTCTTGCTCACATTTGGGGAGAGGTTGTTGTCCTGGCACCACACTGCCAGTTCTCTGACCTCCTCCCTATAGGCTGCCTCATCGTTGTCAGGGATCAAGCCTACCACGGTTGTGTCGTCAGCAAACTTAATGATGGTGTTGGAGTCGTGTTTGGCCACGCAGTCGTGGGTGAACAGAGAGGGGACTAAGTGTTGGGGAACCAGTTGTAGTTGCCTACCCTTACCACCTGGGGGCGGCATGTCAGGAAGTCCAGGATCCAGTTGCAGAGGGAGGTGTTTAGTCCCAGGGTCCTTAGCTAAGTGATGAGCTTCGTGGGCACTATGGTGTTGAACGCTGAGCTGTAGTCAATGAACAGCATTCTCACGTAGGTGTTCCCTTTGTCCAGGTGGGAAAGGGCAGTGTGGAGTGTGATTGAGATTTGTTGAGGCGGTATGCGAATTGGAGTGGGTCTAGGGTATCCGGGACGATGCTGTTGATGTGAGCCATGACCAGCCTTTCAAAGCACTTCATGGCTACCGATGTGAGTGCTACGGGGCGGTAATTTTTTAGGCAGGTTCCCTTCTCTTCCTTGGGCACAAGGACTATGGTGGTCTGCTTGAAACATGTAGGTAATACATACAGTGCCTTGCGAAAGTATTCGGCCCCCTTGAACTTTGCGACCTGTTGCCACATTTCAGGCTTCAAACATAAAGATATAAAACTGTATTTTTTGTGAAGAATCAACAACAAGTGGGACACAATCATGAAGTGGAATGACATTTATTGGATATTTCAAACTTTTTTAACAAATCAAAAACTGAAAAATTGGGCGTGCAAAATTATTCAGCCCCCTTAAGTTAATACTTTGTAGCGCCACCTTTTGCTGCGATTACAGCTGTAAGTCTATCAGTTTTGCACATCGAGAGACTGACATTTTTTCCCATTCCTCCTTGCAAAACAGCTCGAGCTCAGTGAGGTTGGATGGAGAGCATTTGTGAACAGCAGTTTTCAGTTCTTTCCACAGATTCTCGATTGGATTCAGGTCTGGACTTTGACTTGGCCATTCTAACACCTGGATATGTTTATTTTTGAACCATTCCAT
Source organism: Oncorhynchus mykiss (assembly GCF_057628025.1). NCBI lineage: Eukaryota > Metazoa > Chordata > Actinopteri > Salmoniformes > Salmonidae > Oncorhynchus > Oncorhynchus mykiss. The sequence goes on along the minus strand of NC_143050.1, from coordinate 33,912,237 downwards.
TGTAGATTTTGCTTTATGTTTTGGATCATTGTCTTGTTGGAAGACAAATATCCGTCCCAGTCTCAGGTCTTTTGCAGACTCCATCAGGTTTTCTTCCAGAATGGTCCTGTATTTGGCTCCATCCATCTTCCCATCAATTTCTTTTTTTTTTTTTTTTTTTGAATTTTACCCCGTTTTCTCCCCAATTTCGTAGTATCCAATTGTTGTAGTAGCTACTATCTTGTCTCATCGCTACAACTCCCGTACGGGCTCGGGAGAGACGAAGGTTGAAAGTCATGCGTCCTCCGATACACAACCAACCAAGCCGCTGCTTCTTTAACACAGCGCACATCCAACCCGGAAGCCAGCCGCACCAATGCGCCGGAGGAAACACCGTGCACCTGGCCACCTTGGCTAGCGTACACTGCGCCCAGCCCGCCACAGGAGTCGCTGGTGCGCGATGAGACAAGGACACCCCTACCGACCAAGCCCTCCCTAACCCGGGCGACGCTAGGCCAATTGTGCGTCGCCCCACGGACCTCCCGGTCGCGGCCGGTTACGACAGAGCCTGGGCGCGAACCCAGGACTCTGATGGCACAGCTGGCGCTGCAGTACAGCACCCTTAACCACTGCGCCACCCGGGAGGCCCTTCGCATCAATTTTAACCATCTTCCCTGTCCCTGCTGAAGAAAAGCAGGCCCAAACCATGATGCTGCCACCACCATGTTTGACAGTGGGGATGGTGTGTTCAGCTGTGTTGCTTTTACGCCAAACATAACGTTTTGCATTGTTGCCAAAAAGTTAAATTTTGGTTTCATCTGACCAGAGCACCTTCTTCCACATGTTTGGTGTGTCTCCCAGGTGGCTTGTGGCAAACTTTAAACAACACTTTTTATGGATATCTTTAAGAAATGGCTTTCTTCTTGCCACTCTTCCATAAAGGCCAGATTTGTGCAATTTACGACTGATTGTTGTCCTATGGACAGAGTCTCCCACCTCAGCTGTAGATCTCTGCAGTTCATCCAGAGTGATCATGGGCCTCTTGGCTGCATCTCTGATCAGTCTTCTCCTTGTATGAGCTGAAAGTTTAGAGGGACGGCCAGGTCTTGGTAGATTTGCAGTGGTCTGATACTCCTTCCATTTCAATATTATCGCTTGCACAGTGCTCCTTGGGATGTTTAAAGCTTGGGAAATCTTGTTGTATCCAAATCCGGCTTTAAACTTCTTCACAACAGTATCTCGGACCTGCCTGGTGTGTTCCTTGTTCTTCATGATGCTCTCTGCGCTTTTAACGGACCTCTAAGACTATCACAGTGCAGGTGCATTTATACGGAGACTTGATTACACACAGGTGGATTGTATTTATCATCATTAGTCATTTAGGTCAACATTGGATCATTCAGAGATCCTCACTGAACTTCTGGAGAGAGTTTGCTGCACTGAAAGTAAAGGGGCTGAATAATTTTGCACGCCCCATTTTTCAGTTTTTGATTTGTTAAAAAAGTTTGAAATATCCAATAAATGTCGTTCCACTTCATGATTGTGTCCCACTTGTTGTTGATTCTTCACAAAAAAATACAGTTTTATATCTTTATGTTTGAAGCCTGAAATGTGGCAAAAGGTCGCAAAGTTCAAGGGGGCCGAATACTTTCGCAAGGCACTGTACTTGGTCAGGGAGAGGCTGAACATGTCAGTGAAGACACTTGCCAGTTGGTCAGCGCATGCTTTGAGTACACGTCCTGGTAATTCGTCTGGCCCCGCGGCTTTGTGAATGTTGACCTGTTTTAAGGTCTTGCTCACATCGGCTACCGAGATCGTTATCACACAGTCATCCAGAACAGCTGGTGCTCTCGTGCATGGTTCAGATGCATTCATCTGGATGTAAGTTCTTCCTCCCTTTTTTTCAATTATTTCAGTCTTTTTGTCACAGACAACAGCATTGTGAGGCTTAACATATTCTTGAACTATAGCGTTAGTATTGTGCAGTTGGCCTTTTCAAGTCTAACTCATTGGACACCATTGTAGGGGGACAATACAGGGAGCAGCCCCATAACTTCCTCTGCTGAGAACAGCTTCAAAGCCGATTGTCCCTCATCACTTCCTCTGGTCAGTACTGAGACTGTTGCCTTTCTCCCAAATCTTCCTCATAAATGACCATACAGCAAAGTGTGTTTGTGTGTTGTGTGTTGTAATTGTGTGTCTGGACAGTTTAACTTTTTTTAAATTTCAATTGGATCAAAATAACATAAATATTCTGTGTGTGTGTAAGATTTCTCTGGAGACTTCTCAGACCTAGATGGGGTGGTGCGCCACAGGAGGCAGGACATGCTGGAGAGCAGCAGCTCGGGCTCCCAGACTCCGGACTATGAGAAAAGGGCCGGTTGGTTATCCCTCTATGATGGTAGGGGTATCCAACCATCCTCTTGGTGAAAGACAAAACAATCATCACACACAAAGACAGAGATATGCAGAAATAAACGATGACTATACCCTTACATAAGTGGAGAGAAAGATTAAAAGAGAAATTGAAGAAATTGTCCCTGAGTTAGGAATCTTATCTATACAGATTAACAAAGAACAGTACTAACAGCATCCAATAGCCTAATAGTGTCCATGGAGAACAAGAGCACCTCCTTCCAGCTGCCCACTGCACTGTTGGCTAAGTAACACGGTCACCACCGATAAATCCATGATAATCGCAAATTTCAATAAGCATTTCTCTACGGCTGGCCATGCCTTCCTCCTGGCTAATCCAACACCGGCCAACAGCTCCCCCCCCCCGCAGCTACTCGCCCGAGCCTCCCCAGCTTTTCCTTCACCCAAATCCAGATAGCAGATGTTCTGAAATAGCTGAAAAACCTGGACCCGTATAAATTAGCTGGGCTAGACAATCTGGACCCTCTATTTCTAAAACTATCCGCCGCCATTGTTGCAACCTCTATTACCAGCCTGTTAAACTTCTCTTTCGTATCGTCTGAGATCCCTAAAGAGTGGAAAGCTGCCGTGGTCATCCCCCTCTTCAAAGGGGATGACACTCTAGACCCAAACTGCTATAGACCTATACCTATCCTATCCTGCCTCTCTAAAGTCTTCGAAAGCCAAGTTAATAAACAGATCACTAACCATTTAGAATCCCACCGTACCTTCTCCACTGTGCAATCCGGTTTCCGAGCCGGTCACGGGTGCACCTCAGTCACGCTCAAGGTACTAAACGATATCATAACCGCCATTGATAAAAGACAGTACTGTGCAGCCATCTTCATCGACCTGGCCAAGGCTTTCGACTCTGTCAATCACTGTATTCTTATCGGCAGACTCAATAGCCTTGGTTTCTCTAATGGTTCACCAACTACTTTGCAGACAGAGTTCAGTGTGTCAAATCGGAGGGCCTGTTGTTGAGACCTCTGGCAGTCTCTATGGTGGTACCACAGGGTTCAATTCTCGGGCCGACTCTTTTCTGTATATATCAATGATGTTGCTCTTGCTGCGGGTGATTCCCTGATCCACCTCAACGCAGACGACACCATTCTGTATACTTCTGTCCCTTCTTTGGACACTGTGCTAGCTAACCTCCAAATGAGCATCAATGCCATACAACACTCATTCTGTGGCCTCCAACTGCTCTTAAACGCTAGTAAAAACAAATGCATGCTTTTCGCTGCCCGCACCCGCCCGCCCGACTAGCATCACCACCCTGGACGGTTCTGACCTAGAATATGTGGACAACTATAAATAGCTAGGTGTCTGGCTAGACTGTAAACTCTCCTTCCAGACTCATATCCAAAATCAAATCTAGAATCTGCTTTATATTTTGCAACAAAGCCTCCTTCACTCACGCCGCCAAACTTACCCTAGTAAAACTGACTATCCTACCATTCCTCGACTTCGGTGATGTCATCTACAAAATAGCTTCCAATACTCTACTCAGCAAACTGGATGCAGTCTATCACAGTGCCACCCGTTTTGTTACCAAATCACCTCATACACCCCACCACTGAGACCTGTATGCTCTAGTCGGCTGGCCCTCGCTACATATTCGTCACCAGACCCACTGGCTCCAGGTCATCTATAAGTCTATGCTAGGTAAAGCTCCGCCTTATCTCAGTTCACTGGTTACGATAACAACACCCACCCGTAGCACACGTTCCAGCAGGAAAATCTCACTGATCATCCCCAAAGCCAACACCTCATTTGGCCGCCTTTCCTTCCAGTTCTCTGCTGCTAGTGACTGGAATCGCTGAAGCTGTAGACTTATATTTCCCTCACCAACTTTAAACATCAGCTATCTGAGCAGCTAACCAATCGCTGCAGCTGTACATAGTCCATCTGTAAATATCCCACCCAATCTACCTACCTCATCCCCATACTGTTTTTATTTACTTTTCTGCTCTTTTGCACACCAGTATCTCTACTTGCACATCATCATCTGCTCATTTATCACTCCAGTGTTAATCTGCTAAATTGTAATTGTTCGCTACTATGGCCTATTTATTGCCTACCTCCTCATGCCTTTTGCACACACTGTATATTGACTTTTTTTCCCTAATGTGTCATTGACTTGTTTATTGTGTTATTGGCTTGTTTATTGTTTATTCCATGTTATTCCATGTGTAACTCTGTGTTGTTGTCTGTGTCACACTGCTATGCTTTACCTTGGCCAGGTCGCAGTTGTAAATGAGAACTAGCCTACCTGGTTAAATAAAGGTGAAATAAAAACATTTAAAAAAGAAAAAAAAGAAGCTAAGTTGGAATCACAAGTAGTATTGAGTCATGTGTTGGACTGCCAGGTGCAATCAGATGCTTTCAGTTACTTAAGCTTCTTTGCCCAAACACAGTTGTAGCCAAATTTTACTGTTTCAGGCTCACTTTTTCTTGTAGCCTGTAGACCTAAGAGTTCAACTGTATTTAAACAGACACTATTTAGTTTTTACATGGTGATACAGTCATGACTTTATGGTTTGTTTAAACAAATCAATAACATCTATTTGCAAAGATAAAGTATTGATTGGTTGTAGGCGGATTGTCTTCGTACAACTATCAAGACCTGTACGTAATTTCACCTGTTCACTGCATGTGCTTATTGGAGGGCTGAGTATAACACAAAGGTGGTTAAGTGAGCCACATGCACGGGAAGTGTAATCTTGCCTGAGACCTAAAAACTCCTGTTCGCCCCCCAAGAGAATGCCTGGGCTTTAGCTCAGTGGGCTAACATGGTCTCAGTGCGCACAAGCGAGCCAGATTAGATACCCATTAACAAGGCCACATCTGATAATGTTAGTAGTTAGGCCTATTGAATCGAAAGGAGATGAGAAGCGACGTAAATAATGTTTACATGCTTAGCGGCCTGTAGTGTTCACAGAGAGCATTCTGTGTTTGTTTGTTCAGAGTTTCCCAGCATCCCAGGCACGGTGAAGAACAGAGAGATGGCGGTGCATGCGGACATCCACCTCTAGACCCTGAACCAAAAGCACCGAGCCGCTCACCAGAATTGCATGATGCCCCTACGCATGAGCTCGACGCAATGGAAACAGACTCTTTTGATGATGATCCATTTTCCGGGCCAGGCACCTATCATTTTCCAGAGGGAATGGAAGCTGAAGAGTGGAACAGAATGTAAATATACATTAATAGAAAGGTTAAGATCGTAAAGATGCAGTTCTGCAAGTGTCGATGAAGATTTGTTTCGCTTTGTCTATTTGAGATTTTAATCCATTCTGGAGAGAAAACCTTTCACAGGTGCAAATGCTTAGTAAATCTGTCCATCTGTGTCGCTGACCTGTGCACTAATCCTGTCTCATCTGTAGGGCTGTCCAAGCCTGCCCAGGGGGGTTGAATTCAAAGTGAAATCACCACAGCCGACATCATTGAACACCCATCTACTTGTCTTTTTGCTCCTGTGAGTAACCTCTCATTGTGGGTGATAAGGTGGTGTCGAAGTCACCTGACAAGTAATTTCCCTAATCATTTCACTTGTCGCTGGGCATGTCGAAACAAGGCAAGTGACCTGGCCGTTTTGTCCCGGCCTGGGTGTTAACTTGGTTGTGGGATTGTGTGTTTGTGTCATGTGGGAGATGATTCAACAATGGGAGTTGAATTGTAAAAACTTGTTACTTATTGAAAGCAAAAGTGTTCCTGGGGATTCCAGCCCTCATATGGGTGTGTGACGTTTTTGTGTTGTCTTTGCAGAGTAAGTGTCCTTGTCTTGTCCTCGTGTTACATGGACTTCAAGATTGTGGTTCTTGAGAAGCAGTTGAACTTGTTGGGTTCCGTAGGGGACTATGCACGCACCAAGTAAGAGCTGCCACTAGAGCTTTGTCTGAGATAACAGTGCAGCAATGGGAATTAGTTAACATATTAACAATTGCAATCCAATAAGAATCCAGCCATATTAGCCCTGCTATACAGTAGATGGCGTTATAATGCATGATAAATCTGAAATGTATCTTAACAAACAGTTGGAAAACCCAAAGAATGACTTGGTCAGTCAAGAATCTCTGTCATTCTATATCATGTTATGAATATGTGTAATACGTGGGTTTTGATGTAATTTTCCCAAACATTTCCCATAGAAAATTGTAAAAATCCACTTATTTAAATGTTAATTGCTTTCGGTTTTAAGTTTAAGCAGTATTTTACAATACTTAATACGTAAATGTATCCTAATGACGGGATAAAGTTAAATGGACCTTTGCGTTTGTCGTCTTTCATTTGCATCATGCCATGGGAATGAGCTGAAACTGAATTCACCTGGATTCAGACATGAAGGCTAATTCGGAGCATATTTTGTTTCAGACACGTTGTGCAACACAGATCACAGGCCGACTTCAATGCAGAAATCTATGGGGCGTTGTCGACAAACCTTTTCAAGCTAGAAAAGGTTAGTCGCCTTGCCAACAAAAATCTGCTCACTGTTTGCTACTCCTAAAAGTAGTTTCATCCACTTCATTAAAGGTTACTCTTTGGGAGTAGCTAATAGTTACTAATCTAGCTTGTCCTGGTTTACCCAGCTCCTGTGCCATGTTTGGGTGGGTGTGTACAGCACCTTCAGAATGTATTCATACCCCTTGCCTTATTCCACATTTTGTTGTGTTACAACCTAAATTCAAAATGGATTTGAAAAAATTCAATCTACAGACAATACCCCATAATGACAAATTGAAAACATGTTTTTAGACATTTTTGCAACAAACAAAAAAAAGCAATTTTTTTGAAAATAAAATACAGAAATATAATTTATATAAGTATTCACACCCCTGAGCCAATACATGTTAGAATCCCCTTTGGTAGTGAATACACCTGTGAGTGTTTCTGGGTAAGTCTGCAAGAGCTTTGCACACCTGGATTGTACAACATTATTCTTTGAAAATTAGTCAAGCTCTGTCAAGTTGTTTGTTGATCATTGCTAGACAGCCATTTTTAAGTCTTGCCATAGATTTTCAAGACGATTTAAGTCAAAACTGTAACTAGGCCACTCGGGAACATTCAATGTCATCTTGGTAAGCAACTCCAGTGTATATTTAGCCTTGTGTTTTAGGCTATTGTCTTGCAGAAAGGTGAATTTGTCTCCCAGTGTCTGTTGGAAAGCAGACTGAACCAGGTTTTCCTATAGGATTTTGCCTGTGCTTAGCTCTATTCCATTTATTTCTATCCTTATAAAACTCCCTAGTCCTTGCCGATGACAAGCATACCCATAACATGAAGCAGCCACCACTATACTTGAAAATATGAAGTGGTACTCAGTGATGTGTTTTGTTGGATTTGCCCCAAAGTTAACACTTGTATTCAGGACATAAAGTTAATTTCTTTGCCACGTTTTTTGCAGTTTTACTTCAGGGCCTTATTGCAAACAGGATGCATGTTTTGGAATAGGCTTCCTTCCTTCTTTTCATTCTGTTATTTAGGTTAGTATTGTGGAGTAACTACAATGTTGATCCATCCTCTGTTTTCTCCTGTTAGGTTCTTATTTTCAGAGTAGATAACTCACGGACACTAGAGAAGCTTAACCAAGTTTAATTCTTCCCAAATGGTCGATACAGCTGTAATTCAGACACAAACATGGCTTCCCCCGTAGTAGTATTCATACCCCACTTTGGGTGGAGTCTCCTCCTTATCTCTAAACATTGCATCATTATTGCTGAGCAGGGAGCTAAGTCATATGAGCCTTCAACAATTTCTCCCCTTATCAGTACTGCCACATGCAATCGTGTTCCCTGCACTCAGTCCCTCCCAAGCTTCTTTATGGCACCCCTCATGTCTCTTTTGTAACTAATGTTCCTATACTTCTCAGTATAACAATGTTCAAAGTTTCACCCAGAATCCAACACTCCTATCACAGGCATTAAATGCTAACTCTTTTTAAAGTCACCATTGTCTTCATGGTGAAATCCCTGAGTGGTTTCCTTCCTCTCTGGCAACTGAGTTAGGAAGGATGCTTACCTTTGTAGTGACTGGGTGTATTGATACAATGTGCACTTAATAACAACACCGTGCCGCATTTACCCATCTACCAATAGGTGCCCTTCTTTATGAGGCATTGGAAAACCTCCCTGGTCTTTGTGGTTGAATCTGTATGAAATTCACTGCTCGACTTACGGACCTAACAGATAATTGTATGTGTGGGGTACAGAGATGATGTAGTCATTAAAAACATTATGTTAAACACTATTATTGCACACAGTGAGTCCATGCAACTTATTATGTGACTTGTTAAGCACATTTTTACTCCTGAACTTAAGGCTTGCCATAATGAAGGCATTGAATACTTGACACAAGACATTTCAGCTTTTCATTTTTAACAAATTTGTAAAAAAAATAATTTAAAAAATCTACTTTTACATGATGTGTGTAGGTCAGTGACACAATCTCAATTAAATATAATTTAAATTCAGGCTGTAACACAATAAAATGTGGGAAGTCAAGTTGTGTGAACACTATCTGAAGGCACTGTAAATACTGTCATTGTCACCTCACCACTCTCAATGAAACTGCTCAAACATGCCATGCAGTCAGCTCTGTCACTGAGCTAACAACTTTTAATTAAGTTGGACAATAGCTCTGCTTTCACAATAGCATATTTTTTGTGTGACCATTCTCCATTTGGTTACATAATGGGTGAATAGTATAATGATCTTGTTGGAGATTGTCAAGAGTCCATTGTGGGAGTGTTCTTCGCTCATCAGCCTCTATTGCATTCTATTGTTATCAAATTATATGTATTTAATCTGTCTATAATCCAACAAAACCAGATACAGTGAAATCTCAGGAAGCTACTTGAAGAGATACTGATCGCGTCGCTGGACCGAAGCAGTTCCTTCTTAAAACTCTGGTGAAAACACTGCAGATTTGATCTGCAATCTGTTGCCAAATAACAGACGGACACTTTGGAAAAGAGAGCATTTCTTAATTGTGCAATAGCAGTATCTTCCTTCTCTCTCTGCGCAATAGCAGTATCTTCCTTCTCTCTCTGCGCAATAGCAGTATCTTCCTTCTCTCTCTACTCAGGACAAAACCCATTATTTTGTATCTGATTGCGTGCCAGAGTAATCGAGACATTTCAGCAAATGTAGCTAGTTTGGTCCGAATCCTAACTTCAAACTCATGCGGCTAATAACTCAGAATTTCGCTTAAATCATGCCTGGAGGTCAATGGAAGATTGACATTTAAAATAGCGATTAGTGTGCAGATTTGAAGTCAAGATGCAACCCTTAGTGAAGACAAGCCATAAGCTTTAGCCTATGTGTAGTACTGTATCTGAACATTTTCAATATTAATGTGATTTTTTCAGGTATGAGTAGGTCCCAAGGACCCATCTATTTCAATGTTTTTCTAAAGACAAAATGTAATGCCTGCTGTTCATGTTCCCTTTTGTTACAGATGCATTGCCAATACAATATTTATAGTTCTTGCTTTTTTCATCTCAAACTGTCATTCAACATGCCTAAATGCCGCTAATAACTCGGTGAATAGCTTGCATTTTCAATAAGCACTTAAGGATTTAACATAATAGTGCAATGCCATGTGTCGAGGCGTAGCATCTCCGAACCAGCAGATGTTGCTAATTCTCATTTATTAATGTTTTTTGTTTGTTTTTGCTAGTGGTTTCTCTCATTACTTCTCTCCTAATTTCCTTTTTAAATCTTTGTCAGAGTGAAAGCCCAGATACGGACCTCTGTCCTGTCAGTGACCCTACTAATCCCCTTTCTACTGGAGTGGCACAGATGCATAGGAGGATGGGGTGCATCTCAATAGTGATAGTTGGCTCCCTCACCAACAATGGTCCCCTACTTTGAGTAGCATTTGCATTCAGGCAAAGCAGGGAAAGGGGGATACCTAGTCATTTGTACAACTGAATGCATTCAACTGAAATGTTTTCCGCATTTAACACAACCCCTCTGAATCAGAGAGGTGCGGGGGGTGCTTTAATCGACATCCACGTCATCGGCGCCCGGGGAACAGTGGGTTAACTGCTAATTAACCTTGAGTGCGGCCATTCAACCTTCCCACAGAGCAAACTATAGACTTGCTTCATATTGACTTAGTACTTTTTGACAGTGTCAAGTGAATGAAATATTTGCATCCTCTTTCAGTGTCCATTTCTCTGAATACACAGAGCACTGTTGACTTACCAGGGAAACACCTCACACAACCTTGATACAGGTTATGTTTCACTTCTGAAGATAGTCCCGTTGATCTATTACTTTGAATGTTTTTCTTTTACCAGTTACGGTAGCAGTTGCTAGGCCTACAATTTATAGCTACCTCAAATGCTGACTTGAGGAACTGTATCTCATGAGGTATGCTTATATAGTAACTATACTGGAATTTGGTAGAAATAATAGTCAAGAGTTATAAAATGTATAACATATATAATTATGCAAATCTATAACTGTAGAATTGATCCATCTCTATATTTTTTTTGTATGAATGTATTTTAGTCTAATATGAAGCTTTTAGAAAAGGAATACGGTTAGGAATGCACCCCCCTATACAGGCTCACGTTTGGTCTGGCTGTCAAGTCAATCCTAATGATTTATATGTAGCCTACACATCATTGGTCAACCCATGTTCAGTCTGCACATGACGTAACACCCACACAGCACAGTGCAATGGCGAAGTTGAACAATAACAGCCCTAGCTAGCTTCTCCGTACCATATGTATTATGTCGTTAACGTTAAAGAAAACTGAATCATTCTTCTGCAGAGTCACATGCAACATTTGTACATTTAACGCCCGCGGGGCTGCGACGAGAAGGAGCATTCTACTACCCCTGCAAGCGATGAGGGTTTAAAACGCTGGTAAATGTAATGTAATTGCCCTTCGTCCATTTTCAATAGGAAACCTTTTCGACATCAAACTGGTTTGTGCACCTGCTTTTTAAAGGGGCGTGGCGGTTAGACGTGTAGGGTACCGCTTCCAGCTAAAGATGCTGATAGCTATAGCAACGACAACAGGGGAAAGCGGAGGGCGACAACAATGGATTTACGATTTGTAAGCATCATTCGGATTGTCTGACTACGCCGAGCATTTCGTTTGTGCGTGACATGAAGATCGACTGTTCCCGACACGAATGTAGCTCGAGCGACATGGCGCTATGACTGCTGACTCGAAATGTAAACAAAGGGAGACGGGCCTTATGCCATCTCTCTCTATAGGCCTGGCTAGCTGCATTGAAGTTGATAGTGTCAGTGACTGTCTTAATGCACGGTGCATGTACTAGTACAAGCATACCATGTGATGGATCGTGTGTAGTTGTACCGTAATGTTTCAAATGGGTGTTAAAATTATTTGTTTCTATATTTTCTAGTGCAACAATGACAAGCTTTTTGGAATGTCAAAGGATTAGGCTAGATGCCATACCTTGCAGTTATTTGGCTATAATGCCACCATTTAAACAAGCAATAATGGCTCGCGTTTGTAACCTATCAGATCTGCCCAATTGTCTCTCTCTGACATAACTGAAGTAGTATAATATTAGTGGGTCTTTCCACAAAAAGAGTACATTTTGCATCCCTTTGATATTTTAAGTAGAACTTGTGCACAATTCTTGAATTTTAAAAGCATGTTATATTAAATGAAGTGCCATTTAATATAGACCTCATGAAGAATTCAATACAATCTCAGCATTTTGACGTCTCCACACACCCTCTGCACCTTCTAGGACGATTTGAATCCCAACTCCCAAGTTTTCACCATCATCGTAAAGCCCTGGTTATTTTGTTGCTTTGAGTCATTTCTGAAGAGTATTATTGATCATGTGATTAATTTATTCCTGTCTCATTTTAAGGTTAACCCAGTTACGTGAACTGCTCGTTATAATATGGTAGAACTATTCCTTTTTAAATTGTTTTTTCATAAAAACATTGAACATCTAATAGTCAAATCATAGTGTAAAAGCAGGTTAGATGGTTCTACTCATATTGGCCATTTTCTAGTATTTTGTGGTGTTACGTTCCCCAGCAAGAAAATGAAAAATTGTCACTCAAACAGAAGGAGGAACTATCAACAGAGTCACTGACAACAACCAAAACAGAAAAGGTAGGGTTTTAGGAGGAGTTCTAATAGACTCATGTGGGTATCCACTGAAGTTGACTAACAACAACATCTGGGACCTAAAAGACCTACCATGAGCACCCACAAAATTTTTCCAAGAACAGGCAAACAAAATAATTACCCACACCTTAAAGACAGGAAGCAAACCAAAAAGTGGTGCAAAACAGGGACGATCAGATAAAGGATTGTTTTTTGAGAAATCAAATAGGGGACTCCAACTAGGCTATAAATGTTTTAACAATCGTTTGTGAAGCTTGCATTCTATTTCCCCTCCCTGTTGCACACAACATGCTTCCGTTACCCCTGTCACAAGGGGATTTATGTCTTATTTAGATTAATTTGTCAAACCTGTTACAGTCAACCCTGTTATTTTTTTCGGCACTTAATGTCACTTACTATAGTTATTTTTTTCTTTAACCCCTTGATGGGAAAATGTCTTTTTTACAAAACAAATGGACAAAGTTATGCTTCTCAAAAGGCACTGAATTGGTGGAATGATCCTAGTGTCATATCAATAAAAATCAGTATGTAGTGTACCTTCTGCACCTTTATTAACCAGTATTATAGTGTGATTTCAAAAAGAGACTCAGAAGAAGATGGCAAATGGAGACTTGCGCACACTGATCATTCTAGCTTTATCATGTCATCAACACATAGAAAAACCTGCCTTGTCATGTCAATACCTCATAGTAGTGTTTTCATATTTATTTGGACTCTGTGGCATTGTTGTTGCCAGGTCTGAGGCGTACTGAGTGAAACATGGCCACGCAAGAACCATCCCCTCCATCGTCCATGGAGAGCAACAAACCCGGCTTCCCCAAGAAGATCCTGGCCAATAAGCTGGAGGATAAGCACCTGTGTAACTGCTGTCACAACCTGCTGCGGAGGCCCTTCCAAGCCCAGTGTGGACACCGCTTCTGTTCCTACTGCTTCAATATGACTGTCAGGTAGGAGTTCAAAGAGTGTATCTCAATTGTATACAATCGTCTTTGTCTCCTTTCCCTGTAATGTGTATGTGCTGGTCTGGTAAAACTTTAGACTATTGAAATGCCCCTCAACATATGATGCTTGATGAATACACTGATTGTACAAAACATTAAGGACACCTGCTCTTTCCATGACATAGACTGACCAGGTGAATCCAGGTGAAACCTATGATGCCTTAATGATGTCACTTGTTAAATCCACTTTAATCAGTGTAGATGAAGGGGAGGAGATGGGTTAAATAAGGATTTTTAGGCCTTGAGACATGGATTGTGTATGTGTGGCATTCAGAAGATGAATGGGCAAGACAATATATTGAAGTGCCTTTGAACGGGGTATGGTAGTAGGTGCCAGGTGCACCGGTTTGTGTCAAGAACTGCAACGCTGCTGAGTTTTTCACTCATTACAGTTTCCTGTATCAATAAGGGTCCACTACCCAAAGGATATCCAGCCAGTGGTGTAAAGTAGTTCAGTAAAAATACTTTAAAGTACTACTTAAGTATTTTTTTAGGGTATCTGTACTTTACTTTACTATTTATATTTTGGACTTTTTTTTTATTTTGGACTTTTACTTCACTACATTCCTAAAGACGATTATGTACTTTTTACTCCATACATGTTCCCTGACACCCAAAAGTACTAGTTACATTTTGAATGCTTAGCAGGACAGGAAAATGGTCCAATTCACACACTTATCAAGAGAACATCTCTTATCATCCCTACTGCCTCTGATCTGGCAGACTCACTAAACACAAATGCTTCGTTTGTAAATGATGTTGGAGTGTGCCCCTGGCTATCCGTACATTTAAAAAAAATGTAATGGTGACATCTGGTTTGCTTAATATAAGGAATTTGAAATAATTTTTTACTTACTTTTAATGCTTAAGTATATTTTAGCAATTCAATTTACTTTTGATACTTAAGTATATGTAAAACCAAATACTTTTAGACTTTTACTCAAGTAGTATTTCACTGGGTGAGTCATTTTCTATTAAGGTATCTTTACTTTTACTCAAGTATGACAATTGGGTACTTTTTCCACCACTGCATCCAGCCAACTTGACACAATTGTGGGAAGCATTGGAGTCAACATGGGCCAGCATCCCTGTGGAATGCTTTCGACACCTTGTAGAATCCATGCCCCGACGAATTGAGGATGTTCTGAGGTCAAAAGAGGGGGGCGGGGTGCAACTCAATGTAAGGAGTGTTTTGTACACTCAGTGTATATTACACATTTGACAATATGACACACTACTGTTCTTTTGTACTGTTTGTTGACAACATATTCCCATTGCAGAGATGGACCTCAGAAATGCAATGCTTGTATCAAAGAGGACATTTTTGAAGAGCCCACGTCAATTCTAAAACAAGGCTGTGTAAGTGTCTACAATGTTGGTCTTTGTGAACATCTAGGCACACTTGCTCTTGAATACATACAGTGCATTAGGAAGGTATTCAGGCCCCTTGGCTTTTTCCACATTTTGTTACGTTACAACCGTATTCTACAATGGATGTAAAAAATAAATAAAAAATCCTAATCAATCCACACACAACACCCGATAATTGAAAAAGTGAAAACAGGTTTTTAGAATTGTTTACCAATATATTAAAAATAAAAAACAGAAATACATTATTTTCATAAGTATTCAGACCCTTTGCTATGAGACTTGAAATTGAGCTCTGGTGCATCCTGTTTCCATTGATCATCCTTGAGATGTTTCTACAACTTGATTGGAGTCCACCTGAGGTAAATTCGATTGATTGGACATGATTTGGAAAGGCACACACACGTCTATATAAGGTCCCACAGTTGACAGTACATGTCAGAGCAAAAACCAACCCATGAGATCGAACAAATTGTCTGTAGAGCTCCGAGACAGGATTGTGTCGAGGCACAGATCTGGGGAAGGGTACTAAAAAATGTCTGCAGCATTGAAAGTCCCAAAGAGCACAGTGGCCTCCATCATTCTTAAATGGAATAAGTTTGGAACCACCAAGACTCTTCCTAGAGCTGGCCACCCAGCCAAACTAAGCAATCGGGGGAGAAGGGCCTCAGGGAGGTGACCAAGAACCTGATGGTCACTCTGACAGAGCTCCAGAGCCCCTCTGTAGAGAAGGGGTGACCTTCCAGAAGGACAACCACCAATCAGGCCTTTGTGGTAGAGTGGCCAGACGGAAGCCACTCCTCAGTAAAAGGCACATGACAGCCCGCTTGTAGTTTGCCAAAAGGCACCTAAAGACTCAGACCATGAGATACAAGATTGTCTGGTCTGATGAAACAGATTGAACTCTTTGGCCTGAATGCCAAGCATCACGTCTTGAGGAAACCTGGCACCATCCCTACGGTGAAGCATCATGTTGTGGGGATTTCTTTCAGTGGCAGGGACTGAGAGACTAAACAGGATTGAGGGAAAGATGAACGGAGCAAAGTACCAAGAGATTCTTGATGAAAACCTGCTCCAGAGAGCTCAGGACCTCAGACTGGGACAAAGGTTCACCTTCCAACAGGACAATGACCCTAAACACACAGCCAAGACAACGCAGGAGTGGCTTCGGGATAAGTCTCAGCATGTCCTTTAGTGGCCCAGCCAGAACCCGGACTTGACCCTGATCAGACATCTCTGGAGAGACCTTAAAATAGCTGTGCAGCGACACTCCCCACCCTACCTGACAGAGCTTGAGAGAATCTGCAGAGAAGAATGGGAGAAACTCCCCAAATACAGGTGTGCCAAGCTTGTAGCATCATACTCAAGAAGACTCGAGGCTGTAATCGCTGCCAAACGGTGCTTCAACAAAGTACTGAGTAAGGGTCTGAATACTTATGTAAATGTGATATTTCAGTAAAAACATTTTTTTGAAATGTGCAAAAATATCTTACAGTTTTTGCTTTGTCATTATGTGGTATTGTTTGTTGATTGATGAGGGGAAAAAAAACAACAATTTAATACATTTTAGAATAAGACTATAACGTAACAAAATGTGGGAAAAAATCAAGGGGTTTTCAAATGCACTGTATTTAAAAGATGTTAATCTCTAGGAGCTTCTTCTTCAGTCTTTTATTCCAGTGTCAGTTCATCGTCCCAAAGAAAAAGTGAGATCTAAATGTATCCTTTAAATACTGGTGATGTCATTCAACTTTTGAATCGGACCTTGTTTACACTGGTTTTATAAAAGCCCTGTCATTCAGAAGTAATGTCTAGCTGGTGTTATCCGTGTGTACAGTAGCTTCTCCTTGTGTTGTATAATGCAAAGGTAGTGCCAGTGCGTCCACGCTATTTGGAGCGTGTGCACTTATCTCTATCTCACAAACACACACACACACACACACACACACACACACACACACACACACACACACACACACAGACACACACACACCTCGCAATCATAAATGATGCGTTTGGAAAACAGGACAGATTAACTGTAACAGCAAAAGCCTCCATTTTTGTTTGCTCTCACTTCTGCAGGCTTTTCCTGACAACGCAGCTCGAAGAGAGGTCGAAAACCTTTCTGCTATCTGCATCAACGAAGGTTGCACTTGGAAAGGCAATATTAAAGAATACGAGGTTAGTTGCCTGTTTTTTAGACTGATTATCAACCTTTTCATCGTTCAGACGATGCATTTAGACAGACACGCATAATTGAAGGAGCACCACCAATGTGCCAGAAATGCTTGTAAGCAATGCATCTCAGTACTGTAGTTCATGTCTGGGTTTTGCTTTGCTCTTTTGTCATGATCAGTTTGACCGAAGATCCTTGGTTACACTGTTATGAACGTATACTAAAGCCAAGTGAATCCTAACTTTATTTTCCGTCTCTTACAGTTGAGTCACGAAGAGAAGTGTGAGTTCATGATCATCCCCTGCCCTTCCTGTAAAGAGCGGATCCGCTTCAACGAACAGGAACGCCACAACGAGCGAGAGTGCCCTGAGAGAACCCTCAACTGCAAGTACTGCAAGGAACCATTTCATTTCAAAAACATCAAGGTGAGAAATAATGCAGGCTCTGAGAGAACACCCATCCATCCGTCTGTTGGTTGTTAAATCTCTCAAATGGCTGGTTTATGATCGCGTCAAGATTGCAAGCAGTATTAGCATCAATTTGTGTAAGAAGCTATACAAAAACATGTCCTTTTTAGGCCCACGACGAGATCTGCCCCAAGTACCCCATGATCTGTGAAGGCTGTGCCAAGAAGAAAATCCCCAGGGAGAAGGTGAGTTCTTAAATCTTCAACACACACAATATAGCCAATTTTATATTGTCATTGGGAACTTGTGACTGAATGCATTTGGAAAATGCATGACAGAAAAGGAAGCACAGTATTGAGAGAAAAATAATCCACACTATGTTAAGAAGGATGATGTTTGAAATGGCTGTAGAACTTGTCAAATCATTGTCTTTTTTTCTTCTTTGGCTTTTTCCCCAAGTATGTGGACCACATTAAGTTCTGCAGCAAATTCAGAACGCCGTGCAGATTCCATGTTGTTGGGTGTGATATGTCAGTAAGTAGCTTTTTTATCTTTTCAGAGCTATGGTTTTAACCAATCCTAATGAAACAAACAAGGTTGTTACTGTGTAATTACCATTTGACCATGTTATTTCTTAGTTAATACCTGGTTAAGGTGCTACTGTTAAAACAGCTGTCCTCTCCCCCGCTCTCTGTGCAGGTGGAGAAGGAGAGGATCCACGACCACGAGAGGGCCTGTGCTTACGAGCACCTCAACCTGCTGCTACACTACATTATGGGCATGAAGGTGAGGGTGAGCATGGATGTAGTGGAGCGGAAATGCTGTTTGTACACCTTTTTGTTTGGTGAATAGCAGTGTACACACCTATTTCGCTAAATTATGGTTGGTGGCATTAGCATTTACTTAGCAGTTACGTTAGCGTTAGCATTTAGATTAGCTTTAGCATTTACTTAGCAGTTACGTTAGCGTTAGCATTTAGATTAGCTTAAGCATTTACTTAGCAGTTACATTAGCGTTAGCATTTAGATTAGCTTTAGCATTTACTTGCCTTGTCAAATCAAAGTTTATTGGTGCGTGCACAGTTTAGCAGATGTTATAGCGGGTGCAGCAGAATGTTTGTTACTAGCTCCTAACAATGCAGTAAAATGTCAATGACGTAGAGTAGACAAATAATTAAAATAAAAAAATTGTAAATCAAGAAACATTGGAAAACAAATTGAATTAACATGAAATAGCACAGTAACAGTAATCCAAATGAAATCTATATGTATGTACACCTGATGTGTTCCCCCAAGATATACTAAAAATGGTATGTACGCAGTAGATATATTCGAGTGAACTATGTCGAGAATACAGTATATAAATAAATATCTGGTGTGTATAAACAGTGTAACTAAAATGCAATGTACAGTAGTAGAAGTATTAGAATGAGCTATGTTGAGAATACAGTATTTAAATACACAGTATCTTCTGTCTCCTAGTCTACGATCAGCTCCTTTTTATTTTGTTGAGGGAGTGGTTATTTTTTCAGTGTTTACTTATGTATCCCTGAAGGTGAGCATGGAGGGCCTGCAGCCGCAGGGACTGGAGCTAGCCGGACACAAGCTCCTGGACCTCCACCGTTCCCTCAGGGAGCTGGAGGTCCGCGTCTCCCAGATCAGCACCACCTCGATCGGGCCTCCCGTGCAGGGGGTCACCTCCTCCTCTTCCTCCTTAGGTCTCCCGGGGCCTCCTACCCCGGCTCTTCCTCTGCCTCCACCTCCCGCCCCGGTCCCAACCCTGACCGTGTCCACCTCCTTCACCCCCCTGCCTAGCTCGGTGGGGGCGGCCCTGGAGCTGCAGCTCCACAGTGAGAAGACCAAGGTGGCGGAGCTGGGACGCAGGTGCACTGACCTGGAGGTGAAGGTGGGGACGTTTGAGAATGTGGTGTGTGTGTTGAACCGAGAGGTAGAACGCTTCACCACCACCATGGAGGCAGGTAACAGACAGCATCGACTGGACCAGGATAAGATTGAGGCCCTGAGCAACAAGGTAGGAATGAGGACCCTGAAGCAGAGATTAAATTGTCATTTGCTTTATAGAGTCCCTTTCCAACATTTAAAGACGTCCTCCAGCGATTTGTTTTACTTTTATTGTTGAACAGCGATTTCCCAAGTATAAATACAGTAAAGTACACACACTAGGGTAAAACGTTTTTTTGAGAAAAATAGGTATTTTGTTTTTTACACAACTGCAAACCTCAAACAGTAGGGCATTCAAGGAGTTGGTCTGATTGGAATCTGTGATGTCATCAGCCTTCTCCTTACTTGATTAACCAAAGAGGAGAAATAAAGAGCAAAACAGGGTATTTGAAGAATCAACATATAATACCCACATGAGACTATTTCAGTTTGACTATTTACTCAATCGTCCAATCAAAATGCATTTAAGAACATTTGTGTTTGAACTATGTCATGACTTACATGTACAGTTGAAGTCAGAAGTTTACATACACCTTAGCCAAATACATTTAAACTCAGTTTTTCACAATTTCTGATATTTAATACTAGTAAAAATTCCCTGTTTTAGGTCAGTTAGGATAACCACTTTATTTTAAGAATGTGAATTGTCAGAATAATAGTAGAGAGAATGATTTATTTCAGCTTTTATTTCTTTCAGCACATTCCCAGTGTGTCAGAAGTTTATATACACTCAATTAGTATTTGTTAGCATTGCCTTTAAATTGGGTCAAACGTTTCAGGTAGCATTCCACCAGCTTCCCACAATAAGTTGGGCGAATTTTGGCCCATTCCTCCTGACAGAGCTGGTGTAACTGAGTCGGGTTTGTAGGCCTCCTTGCTCGCACACGCTTTTTCAGTTTTGCCCACACATTTTCTATGGGATTGAGGTCAGGGCTTTGTGATGGCTACTCCAATACCTTGCCTTTGTTGTCCTTAAGCCATTTTGCCACAACTTCGGAAGTATGCTTGGTTTCATTGTCCATTTAGAAGACCCATTTGGAATCAAGCTTTAACTTCCTGACCGATGTCTTGAGATGTTGCTTCAATATATCCACATCATTTGCCATGTATTTTGTGAAGTGCACCAGTCCCTCCTGCAGCAAAGCACCCCCACAACATGATGCTGCCACCCCAGTGCTTCACGGTTGGGATAGCGTTCTTCGGCTTGCAAGGCTCCCCCTTTTTCCTCCAAACATAACGATGGTCATTATGGCCAAACAGTTCTATTTTTGCTTCATCAGACCAGAGGACATTTCTCCAAAAAGTATGATCAGGTGCAAACCGTAGTCTGGCTTTTTTTATGGCGGTTTTGGAGCAGTGGCTTCTTCCTTGCTGAGCGGCCTTTCAGGTTATGT
The DNA here is from genome assembly GCF_057628025.1 of Oncorhynchus mykiss. Lineage (NCBI taxonomy): Eukaryota > Metazoa > Chordata > Actinopteri > Salmoniformes > Salmonidae > Oncorhynchus > Oncorhynchus mykiss. The sequence goes on along the minus strand of NC_143050.1, from coordinate 33,891,401 downwards.
CGATATAGGACTCGTTTTACTGTGGATATAGATACTTTTGTACCTGTTTCCTCCAGCATCTTCACAAGGTCCTTTGTTGTTGTTCTGGGATTGATTTGCACTTTTCGCACCAAAGTATGTTAATCTCTAGGAGACAGAAAGCGTCTCCTTCCTGAGTGGTATGACGGCTGCGTGGTCCCATGGTGTTTATTCTTGCGTACTATTGTTTGTACAGATGAACGTGGTACCTTCAGGCGTTTGGAAATTGCCCCCAAGGATGAACCAGACTTGTGGAGGTCTACAATGTTTTTCATGAGGTCTTGGCAGATTTCTTTAGATTTTCCCATGATGTCAAGCAAAGAGGCACTGAGTTTGAAGGTAGGCGTTGAAATACATCCACAGGTACACCTCCAATTGACTCAAATTATGTCAATTAGCCTATCAGAAGCTTCTAAAGTCATGACATAATTTTCTGGAATTTTCCAAGCTGTTTAAAGGCACAGTCAACTTAGTGTATGTAAACTTCTGACCCACTGGAATTGTGAAATAATCTGTCTATGACAAATTGTTGGAATGCACAGAGTAGATGTCCTAACCGACTTGCCAAAACTATAGTTTGTTAACAAGAAATTTGTGGAGTGGTTGAAAAACGAATTATAATGACTCCAACCTAAGTGTATGTAAACTTCCGACTTCAACTGTACCTGGACCACCTATTGAGATGTGCCTTTTTGTTAAGTAAATCAGGTGTTAAATATGGTGAAAAGGGGACTGCAGTGCCACTTTAAATTCAATGGCATAACTCACTTAAGCAATAATACATGAGAGGCCAAGTGTTATTACATTTTTATCATGGCAATGATATGAGCATAGTCCCGAGGCAAAGCCGAGGGGCGTACAAACCACAGCCATGATAAAAATGTCATAACACATGGCCTTGAGTGTATTATTGCTTTTATACAATGGGTTACCAGCATTAAAAATCTAGATTATTTCCCAAACCATACATTTTTCAACAATACGTGATGCTATATTCACTAACACTGGTTGTCAAGTGACATTTTAAGCATTCTCTGGTTGTTAGTTCTATTCGTATTGACAGTTCCAGAACTTTGGTTTCTACGGACGCTGTCCATGGTTCTGAAAACAGTGCACGTCTGGTCTATCCATAGGGAAATTGAATGCCAGTTTGAAACATTTTATGGGGGCGCTGTCCATGGATCGGAATACAGAGCTGAAACATTGTAGCAAAGACATTGATGAGGCAGATCAGAAAAGAAACCACAATGATATCGTTTTTCAGATGGTCACAGCATCGACAGCTTTATTTCTGATGCTGAATTGCACATTTCTACGTGGGACAGAGCTCATTCCCCTAGTTTCTCATACATGCAGGCACAACGATTCTCTGTCTCTTTCCATTGGATTTTTGTGGTTCTTGAATTTTTGTGGTTCCTGGTTTCTTCATTTTTGTCTTCTTTTATTACGAATGAGTCTGGCTTCAGTTTGCGATTTCCTTCATTGCCTTTTCGGCCAAAGTGCAACTGCAAATCAAACCACACCTTATTCAGTAGGTGGCGTAGAAACTCCGGAGAATATTACCCATCTCGTGTTTTGAAACGGTTGCCAGATCGATGTTTATTCCCTTGAATGATAGCCATTCCAGAAAGCACTCCACTGCCCAGTTGTTCTGTCTTGATGTAGCTAGCTTCTTAATTTTCTCTCTTTTTCTGCTAATGTTACTGATTTCTGCATGTCTAATGTTAACGCTAGGCTCAGGTTGCTGGTCCACTTGCTCTTCTTGTTTAATTACTTTTAAAATCCTCCTCCTCTTGTTGGCACCATTCATTCAACATTAGTAGATAAAACAAATCAAAGTAACTCAAAAATCATCCATGACGAATTACAGGTGCTAAGACTAGTGGTAGTGGGGTTTCTAGGTAACGACTTAAACGATGCCACTTTATATGAATGTGGCCATGTGTATGTTGTCTCATATATCATGGGTGGGAGGGGCTCTAACAATAGGAATTCCTAACCACGCGTTGTATAATGGGGTATAAAGCTGGAGATTCAGAGTTATTTTTTTTTAATTCATAGAAGCTAGCACACTGTTGTGTGTGTGTGTGTGTGTGCGCGCGTGCGTGTGTCTCAGGTGCGGCAGCTGGAGAGGACGGTGGGACTGAAGGACCTGACGGTAGCGGAGATGGAGGGCAGGCTGAGAGAGATGTCGGCCACCACATTCGATGGCGTCTTCGTCTGGAGGATCTCTGACTTCACCAAGAAGAGACAGGACGCCATCGCTGGCCGAGCCCCCGCCATGTTCTCACCAGGTATCTCCCAGAACCAGTGCTATAGACCAGCTTAAGTGAGACCAGAGCTATTCCAGTCCGAGTCAAGACTGAAGCCAGAACAAACTGAGTCTAATTCGAGACTACATTGTTCCGTAGTAGTGCAAGTCATGAGGACAGCACACAACGTAGTCTATTGTGTTTCCGACCCCAATTTTCCTCTTTCAGCCTTCCACACCAATAAATATGGCTATAAAATATGTATTTTTCCCCAACAGCATTCTACACCAGTAAATACGGCTATAAGATGTGTCTGCGGATCTACCTGAATGGGGACGGGACAGGGCGTGGCAGTCACCTTTCTCTTTTCTTTGTGGTGATGAGAGGACTGAGTGATGCTCTGCTAAAATGGCCCTTTAACCAGAAGGCAAGGACCGGTGAACTCATTTATAAAATGCACAGATTTGATCAGATTTTTTTACATACTGAAATTCACAGCAATCTTGTAATTTATAAATCTAAATGTATAATAAATGTAGATTTTGCATGAAGATTTCTGATGAATAAATCAGACATGCTCATGTGGAATTCACACTTTCTGTCTCTCTCTCTTTCTTTCTCTACCTCTCACCAGGTGACTCTGATGCTGCTGGACCAGAGTAGCAGGGAGCACATCATCGACGCCTTCCGGCCTGACATCACTTCCTCCTCCTTCCAGAGGCCTGTGAGCGAGATGAACATCGCCAGCGGCTGCCCGCTGTTCTGCCCGCTCTCAAAGCTTGACGCCAAGAACTCCTACATCCGCGACGACATAATCTTCATCAAGGCCATTGTGGATCTCACAGGCCTTTAGATGCAACCTTTGAAGTGGAAGTGCAAGGCAACTAAGCAGCATTGTGGCAATTCAGGCTCCATTTTGGCTGCTGTTGGTCACCATTTTGGCTCCATTTGGGTCCATTTGGGATCCATTCTGGCCTATTTCAGTCCCCTCCAGTTGTAGGGAGACTGACATGCTTGCTACTGTGTGGTGCATGCCGCTCCAGTTTGCCCAGCTCCGGAGGCCCTTGCACTGTTGTAGAAGGCGGTCCTTTGCAGAGCAATTTTGTTGTAGCTCTACATATTGGTTCCTCATCGTGCTTGAACCCCACTTTAGCTCTATATTATTTGAATCCATGGAAAAGGCAACTGAAGAAACAAGTAACTCCAGAATATAGTCCCAATATTGAATAGGACAGAACCTGTGGTATTGAATTGGGGATATGTTGCGGTTGGAGGGCATCTTTTTTCTCTCTTTGTTTTTCATAAGACCTTGGAGTGAGTGACTTGTAGCCTTTAGAGGATAGTAAAAAAGAGGGATATGAACCCTGTTTTCCCTGTCAGTGTATAAAACTGACCCACTGCTTATCGTAGAAGTAGAGCTTGGTCTTGGCGTAGCAGGGTATTAACATTTTTTTTCTTGTTTCCGATCTCAACGCGAGTGATTTTGATTGTGGATATCGTGAGCTTCTCAATGCCATTGTTGAGTACATTTGCATAGACAAACGTGGAGTTATGTTATGAATAAGAATATGGGCATTTGTTTGCCTTTTTGCGCAAATTGCATGCCTGCTACCTTTTATTGGCCTGTTCGTGTTGAAGTGCTCTCTCTCCCTTCATTGAGTTGCTGGAGGGCTCTTCCTTGTTAGTTGTTACACTTGTTAGTGAGTTAAACCACCTGTGATGGTGGACATTGCCTGCATGTCTTGTATCCAGGCATATATTTTTTACATATACTTAGTGTTGCGTTTCTTGTTTCTCTTTAGGGGTCGAGGGTTACGGGATTGGTGGTTCGGTACATCTGTGGAAGATACAGTGGAGTTATCAGGGTGTTATAAGGCAGCTTGCCAATCAAAGCCTGAGGCATACGACAAGTGTATTTCTGTCACTGGTAAATACACCAACCTGGAAGAGCTTTCCCCCCCAGGATATGCTCAGTACAGTAGCTCACATCTCAACACATAGTACTGTGCCCCACCACAGATGGAGGTTAATACAGGTTCAATGAACTGAAGGAATGGTGTGTTCCTTGTTTTCTGTCCATATTACAGTACGGTACATTTGTATGTAGTTTTGCTGCTCTCTCAGCTTTGTTTCCGGTGTAAAACAAATGTGTGGCGATCAATGCGAATTTTAGCATAGACAGTTGAGCATTAGTTGAAGAGGTTAAAGTGGAAGGATAATGAGGGATGTAGCCTCGAAGTGAAAACAAGTGAATGTGATGGTATAATTTTCCATTGGACCATAGTGGTTGAAAATCATTAATTGATGTTTGATGTAACTCTACATAAATCCCATTAACCTGTGGGTGACAGTGAATCCTCTTAGCCTAGGTGGTGTTATTATTCACGAAGCCCCACAAATGACGCTGACCAAAATGCTAAATCAGAGGAAATCCTTTAGATCTGAATATAGGTAGGTTCTATGCATGTCCACTAGGGGGTGCTGATTTACCCCAATAGTCTTCCCCCTCTGGACTTGCGTCAGGGTTTTCACAGGCCTGTTTTGAAACCAGTCTTGATCTGTGTTGAAACCTCTCTGTGCATGGGAGGGTTCAATTCATATTCAGTATCGCAGTTCGTTATTGTCTTACCTTGTAGACCAATGGCGAACGCATTGATTTGCATTCGTTTGGAGGCGTATAAATAAAGATAACGTTATTATTATGTCATATCTCTCACTGCTTCTGTATAACACAAGCAGATGCCTATATATATTCATAAGAATTTATACATATAATATCATAATGTTGAGCAATTCAATATATTGATGTTACTATACACATATTGTTATTAATAAACATAGTATTGTTGAATATATTATTAATGATATCTATATACCTACTTTTTGTTTTCATGAGATGGTTTAAGACAGGTCTGGAAACCCCCTTAAAGTTGAATTGCCATATTATGGTGCAACAACAAAAGCTCTGCCACATAATACCAACCATGGCACCCTATTCTTCTGGGTTAACTGTGGGTGGGGAAAAAACACAATATTTACATTAATCGAAATGACCCTTTAAAGGTTCCTGCAGTAATTCTGTGTAATTTAACTCTGTTTCTCAACCTTTTATATGCCACTGGGACCAGAAAACAATGGACCCTCTTGTACCAAGAACTGACAAGCTGCTATGGTCCTTGAAGGCACTTCTGGCTACGTTGTTGTCAGCTAACAATCTGAGGGACCAGTCAGCAGCATCCCAGAGACCAGTGCCGGTCCTCGGACCAGAGGTTGAGGACCACTGATATAATTTTCCTCTGAGAAAGGGTGCTTTGGTTGTTAAATGGGTAGTATTTGGTCTCAGTCAGTGAATACGTTGTTGTTTGGTCCTCTGATGGTTATAGACAGGGTTTGGTTCTGTAGATTCTGACCATGTTCATTATAGGAGGAATTGTTCCTGCAGCTTTTTAGCTTGAAACGGGAAGTTTATCAGTAAGTATAGTGCACATAACGATCAGTCCTTTGCATAAATACTTATTATTGTGTTGTGCCAAAATGCTATATTACCTCCATATTATTACAAACAATGTATTGTAAGTTGTACTTGTATTCTATGCTCAAATATGGTGCCAAATATGCTTGGAGAATAATGTGTATTTAAGGTCTATGGTTTGTATTCTTGTTTCATTCCAGTATAATGCATGGGTCACTTTTGGAACCAGCTAGATTGATGGAGACGTCAACTTAGTATGTTAAGCAAAGTATCTCCTTACAGTACAATCATATATCTTTAGGTGTCTGAATGTAAAGCCTTAATGCAGTGGTCCTCTCCACTGTTTCTGTGAGAGGAAAACAGTTCGGCAGTTCCGTTTTAACAGTTGTTGATGCAGCTGAATTGAATTAACTTTAATTGTGCACTTTGTATAATTTAAAGGTATCCACAGGGTACAACTTTGTTCTGTGATTGGTAAACTTTGAAGACAGATCTATATACATTCTAATGTGTTCATTGATGTTCTCTATATACGCTATAAAGGCTCTTACAGAACATGCAGTATGCAATAAATTTGTCTTTGGATTTCTGGGTTTTGTTTGTCTTTTACCAACCGTCTGCCTGTGTCCCAAATGGAACCTATAGTGCACTACTTTTGATCTGACCCCTATCAGCCCTTGCCAATAGGGTGCCATTTACAGTAGGACAGCCTCTGAGTTCCATCTCTTCCTCCATGTTAGAGGGAGGTAGTTGTCATTGATTTTGCTGTTCCTGTATTCAACCAGAAGGGGGTGCTGCTCACCATTATTTGTCACTGGTCACCATCACTACAGTTATTATGCATGATCTTCAAACAGGAATTATTTCATTCCTTTTGATGAGATTTGGTCATCTGCCAGAGATTCTGAGAATCTCAGATTCACTCTGAGGCAAATATCCCCTTGACCGTATTCTGTACCTTCTAAAGGAACTATGTGCTCTGTTCAATCTGTAAAACTGAGTGAGGTGTTACAGATTATGCAATAGAAATGTAAAGGTAATTTCCGATTGAGCTGATTGATATATGCAGCATTTACCAGGAATGTAATCGCTGCAAAAGTGGGATCGTTGCTGTTAAATTACCATATTAAAGCGGAACTTCCAAGATGTGGATTGAATAGAGCCCGTTGTCTACACGCAGCCCCTTGTGGAAGCTAGGCAAGTTGCAACAATACTTACCTGAATTCAAACAACTCTTCCCCCCTCCTGGATTTACTCCCCATCCCCTCCCACACTTTTCAGTCTTACTTTCGGTTATTGAAAATATATTTCACAGCGATTTAGATGGTACTATGATTCTCTACACATTGCTTGTTTTTTCACATACACTGAAATTAGGTGAACAATATAGAATTATATAGGAGTTAGGTGAACAATATAGAATTCCTTACAATCAAATGCCGAACGCATTATCTACCAAGAGAACTCTCTTCGATTATAATCACAGTCGTGTACACCCCCCCCAAGCAGACACCTCGACGGCCCTGAAATAACTTCATTGGACTCTATGTAAACTGGAAACCACATATCCTGAGGCTGCATTTATTGTAGCTGGGGATTTTAATGAGGCTAATCTGAAAACAAGGCTCCCTAAATTTTATCAGCATATCGAATGAGCGACCTGGGCTGGAAAAATTCTGGATCACTGTTACTCAAACTTCCGCGAATCATACAAAGCCCTCCAGCGCCCTTCTTTCGGCAAATCTGACCACGACTCCATTTGTTGCTCCCAGCCTATAGACAGAAACTAAAACAGGAAACGCCCGTGCTCAGGTCTGTTCAACGCTGGTCCGACCAATCTGATTCCACGCTTCAAGATTCCTTCAATCACATGGACTGGGATATGTTCCGGATAACATCGAACAACAACATTGATGTATACGCTGATTCGGTGAGCAAGTTTATAAGCAAGTGTATCGGTGATGTACTCACGGCGACAATTAAAATGTTCCCCAACCAGAAACTGTGGATTGATGGCAGCATTCGCGCAAAACTGAAAGCACGAACCACTGCTTTTAATTTGGGCAAGGCGACCGGAAACATGACCAAATACAGTGTAGCTATTCCCTCCGCAAGGCAATCATACAAGCGTCAGTATAGAGACAAAGTAGAGTCGCAATTCAACAAAAAGAAAACCAGCCCCGTCGCGGACCACAATGTCTCGCTTCCAGACAAACTAAACAACTTCATGTTCGCTCAATGCAGTGCCACCGACACAGCCCGCTACCAAAACCTGTGGACTCTCCTTCATCGCAGCCAACTTGAGTAAAACATTTAAACGTGTTAACCCTGGCAAGGCTGCCGGCTCAGACGGCATCCCTAGCCGCGTCCTCAGAGCATGCGCAGACCAGCTGGCTGGTGTGTTTACGGACATATTAAATCAATCCCTATCCCAGTCTGCTGTTCCCAAATGCTTCAAGAGGGCCACCATTGTTCCTGTTCCCAAGAAAGCTAAGGTAACTGAGCTAAATGACTATCGCCCCGTAGCACTCACTTCCGTCATCATGAAGTGCTTTGAGAGACTAGTCAAGGATCATATCACCTACACCCTACCTGTCACCCTAGATCCACTCCAATTTGCTTACCGCCCCAATAGGTTAACAGACGTCGTAATCGCAATCACACTGCCCTAAACCATCTGGACAAGAGCAATAACTATGTAAGAATGTTGTTCATCGACTACAGCTCAGCATTTAACACCATAGTACCCTTCAAACTCGTCATTAAGCTCGAGACCCTGGGTCTCAACCCTGCCCTGTGCATCTGGGTCCTGGACTTTGACAGGCCGCCCCATGGTGGTGAGGGTAGGAAACAACATATCCACCCCGCTGATCCTCAACACTGGGGCCCCACAAGGGTGCGTTCTCAGCCCTCTCCTGTACTCCCTGTTCACTCATGTCTGTGGCCATGCACGCCTCCAACTCAATCATCAAGTTTGCAGACGACACTACGGTGGTAGGCTTGATTACCAACAACGACGAGACGGCCTACAGGGAGGAGGTGAGGGCCCTCGGAGATGATCGTGGACTTCAGGAAACAGCAGAGGGAGCACCCCCCTATCCACATCGACGGGACAGTAGTGGAGCAGGTGGAAAGATTTAAGTTCCTCGGCGTACACATCACAGACAAACTGAAATGGTCCACCCACACAGACAACGTGGTGAAGAAGGCGCAATAGCGCCTCTTCAACATCAGGAGGCTGAAATAATTAGGCTTGTCACCAAAAACCCTCACAAACTTTTACAGATGCACAATCAAGAGCATCCTGTCGAGCTGTATCACTGCCTGGTACGGCAACCACTCCGCCCACAACCGCAAGGCTCTCCAGAGGGTAGTGAGGTCTGCACAACGCATCACCGGGGGCAAACTACCTGCCCTCCAGGACACCTACACCACCCGATGTCACAGGAAGGCCAAAAAGATCATCAAGGACAACAACCACCCGAGCCACTGCCTGTTCACCCCGCTATCATCCAGAAGGCACAAATTGCAGTTCCTATGGCTTCCACTAGATGTCAACAGTCTTTAGACATTGTTTCAGGCTTGTATCTGAAAAATTAGGAAGAATGAGACCATTTTGTAAGTGGACTGTAGAATGAAGCAGAGCTGGTTTGCGTGCGTGACCGATTGCGCGTCCTTCGTTTTTTTCCTTTCTATTGAACACAACCTGAGGATTAATTATAAACAACGTTTGACATGTTTCAACGAACTTTACCGGCGCTATTAGGATGTATTCGTCTGCATGTTGTGACCACCTTTGAGCCAGTGGATTACTGAACAAAACGAGTCAACAAAACAGAGTTTTTGAGGGACTTTATCGAACAAAACAAACATTTATTGTGTAACAGGGACTCTTGTGACTGCAACCAGATGAAGATCATCAAAGGTAAGCGATTCATTTTAATCGCTATTTCTGACTTTCGTTACTCCTCTACTTGGCTTGAAAATGTTTTTGTAAGCGGGGCGCTGTCCTCAGATAACCACATGGTATGCTTTCGCCGTAAAGCCTTTTTGAAATCTGACACAGCGGCTGGATTAACAAGAAGTTAATCTTTAAGCCGATGTATACAGTGGGGCAAAAAAGTATTTAGTCAGCCACCAATTGTGCAAGTTCTCCCACGTAAAAGATGAGAGAGGCCTGTAATTTTCATCATAGGTACACTTCAACTATGACAGACAAAATGAGAAAAAAAAGCTGAATATCACATTGTAGGATTTTTTATGAATTTATTTGCAAATTATGGTGAGAAAAAAACTAGCCGAAAAAAAAAAATTGAGAGCCCATGCTCTTCCAATGGAATGTACAGTCGTGGCCAAACGTTTTGAGAATGACACAAATATTAATTTTCACAAAGTCTGCTGCCTCAGTTTGTATGATGGAAATTTCCATATACTCCAGAATGTTATTAAGAGTGATCATATGAATTGCAATTAATTGCAAAGTCCCTCTTTGCCATGCAAATGAACTGAATCCCCCAAAAACATTTCCACTGCATTTCAGCCCTGCCACAAAAGGACCAGCTGACATCATGTCAGTGATTCTCTCGTTAACACAGGTGTGAGTGTTGACGAGGACAAGGCTGGAGATCACTCTGTCATGCTGATTGAGTTCGAACAACAGACTGGAAGCTTCAAAAGGAGGGTGGTGCTTGGAATCATTGTTCTTCCTCTGTCAAACATGGTTACATGCAAGGAAACACGTGCCACCATCATTGCTTTGCACAAAAAGGGCTGCACAGGCAAGGATATTGCTGCCAGTAAGATTGCACCTAAATCAACCATTTATCGGATCATCAAGAACTTCAAGGAGAGCGGTTCAATTGTTGTGAACAAGGCTTCAGGGCGCCCAAGAAAGTCCAGCAAGCGCCAAGACCATCTCCTAAGGTTGATTCAGCTGCGGGATCAGACACCGCCAGTACAGAGCTTGCTCAGGAATGGCAGCAGGCAGGTGTGAGTGCATCTGCACGCACAGTGAGGCAAAGACTTTTGGAGGATGGCCTGGTGTCAAGAAGGGCAGCAAAGAAGCCACTACTCTCCAGGAAGAACATCAGGGACAGACTGATATTCTGCAAAAGGTACATAGATTGGACTGCTGAGAACTGGGGTAAAATCATTTTCTCTGATGAATCCCCTTTCCGATTGTTTGGGGCATCCGGAAAAAAAGCTTGTCCGGAGAAGACAAGGTGAGCGCTACCATCAGTCCTGTGTCATGCCAACAGTAAAGCATCCTGAGACCATTCATGTGTGGGGTTGCTTCTCAGCCAAGGGAGTGGGCTCACTCACAATATTGCCCAAGAACACAGCCATGAAAAAAGAATGGAACCAACACATCCTCCGAGAGCAACTTCTCCCAACCATCCAGGAACAGTTTGGTGATGAACAATGCATTTTCTAGCATGATGGAGCACCTTAATGATGGAGTAGTGGTTTCTTTGCAGAAATTCAACCATGAAGGCCTGATTCACGCAGTCTCCTCTGAACAGTTGATGTTGAGATGTGTCTGGTACTTGAACTCTGTGAAACATTTATTTGGGCTGCAATTTCTGAGGCTGGTAACTAATGAACTTATCCTCTGCAGCAGAGGTAACTCTTCCTTTTCTGTGGCAGTCCTCATGAGAGCGAGTTTCATCATAGCGCTTGATGGTTTTTGCAATTGCACAAAATGTTTAACTTTCCGCATTGACTGACCTTCACGTCTTAAAGTAATGATGGACTGGAGCTTCTTTTTGCTTGTTTGAGCTGTTCTTGCCATAATATGGACTTGCTTTTTTACCAAATAGGTCTTTCTGTATACCACCCCTACCTTGTCACAACACAGCTGATTGGCTCAAACACATTAGGGAAAGAAATTCCACAAATTAACTTTTAACAAGGCATACCTGTTAATTGAAATGCATTCCAGGTGACTACCTCATGAAGCTGGTTGAGAAAATGCCCAGAGTGTGCAAAGCTGTCGTCAAGGCAAAAGTTGGCTACTTTGAAGAATCTCAAACATAAAATATATTTTGATTTGTTTTACACTTATTTGGTTACGACATGATTCCATATGTGTTATTTAAAAGTATTGATGTCTTCACTATCATTTTACAATGTAGAATATAGTCAAACTCAATTAAAAACCATTGATTGAGTAGGTGTGTCCAAACCTTTGACTGTTACTGTATATACTCTATATTTTTTAATACAAAACATTTTCACATACGTTGATGTAGGGTTGGTGCTGGAGATTATGAATATGACGTTGATTTCCCTTTAAGGTATCAATAAATAAAACAATTAAGTAAAGTTCTCAAAGGAGAAAAGAATAATGCTGTATCCAAACGGATTACCCATTTACCTAGCTCTTATCAATTTAAAAATGACAGTGCATGGAGATTAGAGTTATTTCGGAAAAAAGAAAGTCAATGTATTTCCACTTCGAACCGACAGGTTCCTTGACCTTACTCATAATTCCCTTTGTCCGTTAAGGTGGTGGAATTATCAGGGAATTAAGACAAGGAACCGGTCGGTTCGAAGTGGAAAAACATTGACTTTATTTTTTCCTAAATAACTCAACTGTACTGAGAATTCAGACGAAATGAAACCAATTTTAAAATGCTGGCAAATAAATCAACAATGTACCCTCTATAGCCCTCCTCACCTCAGTACAGTACATCTGGTGCCTGGACCTGAACACGTACCCAATCATCACAGTGGGGAACTCATGCTTTATTGCCTTTGACATGTCACTTTTTTGGTCTAGGAATCGCTGATAGTGTATGAGAGACTGACCCTCCTTCTCGCCTCTCTCTACTGAGGTCTAAAATGAGACCCAAAGCACTGGAAAACTCAGCCAGGTGTTTTACATTTGGGAAGAGGGCTTGTAAAAGTGGTTGCTATGGGTAACCGTATGTTATTTCCATGAGGAATGGGGGACTGTGTCAGGGCCTATCACCCCAGTGCTCCACTCATTAATTTGAGGAGGGCCCGTAGGTCTAGTATACAGGCCAAAAAAGGAGGTTTCCCACCCAGCCCCTGCATGTGGAACCATAGATATATGTCAGTCTTATGGGATCATTATCGCACTAGGGACTTACACGCATTCTGTTTTTCCATTTTCCGACTGCCTCATTATGGTGACATACGGCACACTTCAAAGATATCCCTATTTTTGCCAGCTAACCGTGTTACATAGAGATTTCATGAAAAGTATGGCTTTGCAAGAAGTGTTCCTATGGAACACTTCTTGTGACTATTTCATCTGTATAGCTGAAGCATTACAGATTGCGCAATTTAAAGGGGAAATCTGCAGTTGCTACATACATTTATTGAAATGTACCCATTTATTCTTGAAGAATATAATTTATGAGATTTATGAGATTAGTTAAACTGTCGTACCCCATCAGAACCCAAAACATAAGCTTGTTTTACTCCAATTTTTGGTAAACAAAGTAAATGTAAACAAACACTATGTAGCCTAAAAACATGATAAAAACTAGAATTTTGATATCATGGATGGTCAGACTTTGCATCCAGTGCTCTGTCTATGAGTGGTTACATTTCTCCAGCCCCATCCCTCAGTTTTTTACTGAAACAGGGGCGGGGAATAAGCTTTGTCATTGTTTCAACTGCTGATTGACGCTTTAAAGGTAATTTCCGATTGAGCCGTCATATGCAGCTGTGAATGCAGTCTCCGTGGGAATATTGCCTTTAAATTGAAATCATCCTGTAACTCTGAATGGATTTAGTAGAGCCTTTAGCTTCTGACTGCTGCAGATCAAGTTAGTCTCTCTCTCTCTCTCAAACAGAAAGTGAAACCCAGCAAGCCATTATTGTGTTCATTAGGGCATGCAATGGAACATTTAAAAAAATAAAAATATATACTGTATGTTAATTAATTTGACAAATCCAGTAGTCCTTCTCTGTTTCAGTCTGTTTTCTTCCACTTGTCATTTTGATTTGTTATTTATTCTTTGTGTCACTTTTTTTGTATTATTTGTATTAAATTCTTTAACTTATCTTTAACTCTACATGGTTGGAAATGGACCTGTAAGTAAGTGTTCCACAGATAGTCTACACCTGTTGTCTATGAAGCATGTGACAAATAAAATTGTATTTGATTTTATGAAAGACACCGGTCCTCTAAACCAACTAGGTATCTCTCCTATCCCAAAACCAAGGTCCCTCAACTCCAGGAAAACTGCTGACACTTTAGAAACAACTACCTCTTTTAAAACAAATGCTCAGTTGTATCCCAATTTCATGGCTGACCTGTGACCTGGCAGTAATATAGAGGGCAGTCTGTGATATCACGTTTTCTCTGAGTGCCAATCAGAGTGCTTGTTAGAGGGAGCCGCACCTCTTAATGAGCATACCTGGGGCTGGTTATTGCCCTAATAAAGATGGGGGTAGGCGACTGAGGGTGTTGCATAATAAGGTGATTTGAGACTGAAAGTTTTGTGTAGAGCCTTAGGAAAGGACATTTTCTTAGAAAACTTTAAGCAACTGCCTAAAGTGTGATCAAATGTTAGTGTCACTACCCTATCAGCTGTGTAGTTATTGCTTCTTCAATACAGTCTCATATTATGTGCACTTTTTGTAGCTGTTTTTAAATGTCACTTTTGAAGAGGATGAGTTACTGTAGGTGTTTTGAACTTGTTTGAAGTTTACAGTGCGCAGTTTGAATCAAATAGTGTAACTAGACCCATCATTTCCACACTTATTAATTTGCCTTTCCAAACAAGCACACACACACGCACGTACACACATGCTTTTCTTTTCCCATGATCTGTATAACAGGCACAACTAGCTGAAAAGGTTCTATCATTCCAATGCGTTATCCAAACAGCATCATGTATCCCTCTGGGAAAAAAATGTATTTAAAGTTAGATTTTTATTTAGTCGTACTTCTTTAACTCAGATTTTTGATTGAGATGGAGATGTGAATCCAACATATCAATAGTTAATTAGTAGACAAACTGGAATTAAAGCTGGACTAAGACAGCTGCACAGATGGAAATATCCAAGCAAAGATACATCTCCTTCAAATGTTGATATTTGGTTGCGTTGACAACCAAACTCAATTCAATATCCAGATTTTCTACAAATTAATAATTGATAAAAAATCTAAATCAAACTTGAAATGCACTTTAAATCAAGTTTGACTTGATTAAGTCCTATTCTTTAAACGTGCTACACAGGATATTTAAAAATGTTTTAATTGTAATTTCAGAGAAAGATTTCTCCCGCCGGAGCATCATATGTTGTCAAAATGGGAATGCAGTTCTGACTTTGTGACTGTGTTATTTAGTGAAAAAATTCTACACTTCAATTTCAGTTTATGTGAGAAAACAAACACTGAATAGTGTAGGGAATCATCGTAAAGTCTAAACCGCTGTGAAATATATTTTCAATAACAAAAAATATGTTTTTCAGCTGGTGTACCAAAACGTTTTACTTTTGGTTTTGGTCAACAACAAAAAACTTTGCAGCAGTGCTACCTGCTAGCAGTCATCTTCTCTGATTGATTGATGTCGTTAAGTAACATAATAGATGCAAAGCATTCAATATTTTAATTCATGCACTTCGAAATACATTTTCCAACTTTGCCCCAGAAGCAACTTAAAATGTACAAGTTTATGGTTCGGATTATGGGATGCCAAGGTCAGATTTTTAATTTTCTGTTCCAGTTAATAATACCGGATTCTAAATGGTATGCCCATACTCCAATATTTCACAATAATTCCTTGCGATCAGGAGGGTGGCCTTTTGCATCCCCCAATGGTCAAAATGTGAAATCCATACCCTTACCAATGTCATGGAAATAACATTCCAAGATTTGAAAGATACATGCACATTACCAGGCAACTCCTTTTTTTCTGTATTTACATCTCAGGTCAGCTATGCTGGTCTATGGAGTCCCTTGAGAAACCAAACTCCTGAACCATCTAATGATGGGATTTATAAATAAATTATCTGGGCACCTGAAAGGACTGATCTCTATAATATATAAACAACTTTTGGAAAGCTCATACTCTGAGCTAGCCATTTAACAAGTATGGTCCACAGATCTAGCTGAATCTGAACAACCCTTTCTTTAATAAACAAATTAGGCACATTTGGGCAGTCTTGATACAACATTTTGAACAGAAATATAATGGTTCATTGGATCAGTGCGCATACACTGCTGCCATCTAGTGGCACAAATTTAAATTGCAGCTGGGCTTGAATTCTACATTGTGGCCTTTCTCTTGCATTTCAAAGATGATGGTACAAAAAAATAGAAAATAACAGTTGTTTTTTTCTATGAATTTCATCTCAATAGCCAGAAGAGGGAGCCATGGTAAACATTAAACTAAAGAAATTCAGCCTTGGCAAGAAATACATTTTGTCAATAGGTATTATCCAGGTAAAACAAATGGGATGTTATTCAATCTACTGAGGTTGGATTTAATTGATTTGAGTTTTCTGTTATTTCTGTCAATGGTTTTATCTTAGGAAGGAAATACATCTACTCCCAAATATTTAAAATGGGAAATGATTGGGATTCCTTAAGTAGAGATGGTCCTCCAAGAGGGTCTTTAGAGGCAGTAGGGCAGAATTGAGATACATTGTGTAGACATAGTAAAATATCATCAGAGTGTAATGAGATGAAGTGATCAGTACATTTTAGGAAATTGCTGTTAATTCCATCGATTGAAAAATTGCCTAGGCCAGGGGTTCCATGGGTAATAAGCAAAGGAGAAATCGGATCACCTTGTATGCTGCTTCTAGTGATTCTGAATGGAGCAGAGAAGATTTTGCCTGTTATAACTATAGCTGAGGAATTGACATATATACACATTTTTTACCATATTAGAGAAATTGGAGCCAATTCCCATATGTTCCAAGACAGACCAGCGATATGACCATTCTAGTCTATCTTTTTCTGCATCGAGAGATAATATTACAGCCCAAGAAACTGTTGTTTCTGATGAAGCATCTAAGATCATTTATAGTCAATGGAGGTTATCTGAGGATAAACACTTTTTAACAAACCTGCTTTGGTCAGTGTGGACCAGTTTGGGTAAGTAAGTCTTGAGACAGGAGGACAACATTTTGGCAAACAGTTTAACATCTGTGTTTAATGACAACACTGGGTGGCATCCTTATTTTTATTTTTTTATATATATATATGAAAGCCAAATTGGTGCTGTATTCACATCTCTCCCAAATGAACCTTTGTGAATGGCTATATTAATCATTTTGAGCAATAGTGGACCTAACTGAATCCCAAATTGTCAATAGACCCCAGGAGGAATGCCATCTCATTCATGTGATTTGTCTTTATTTATGCTGTCCAGTGCTCTTTTGAGTTCATTGAGAGATATTTGGGCTCCCAGCAAGATGGCTTCCTCTGTTGACAGAAGAGGAGTTCTTAATTATTTTAGAAAGTCTGGCTTGGTGTGATTTACAATCAGAGGTGTACAGTTCTTTATAGAAGCGGGAGAATCTTTGATTGATTAATTAAACCCTTTGGTAGCATCCCATATCATTTTTATTGATCATTGTGAATGAATTTAGTCCAATTTCAAATTGATCACAGAATGTAGGATTTTGTAGAAATGAAAAATGGAAATTCCATTTTGTGGCTCTTTTAGTATATTCTAAGACTTAAGCTGGCCTTACTTAGTAAGCGTGGTGGTCAGACAAGCTCATATATTGAATTTCTATTTTCTTGATTAAATAATAGCATGAAGATAATAGCATGAAATCAATTCGTGAGGATGTTTTGTGCCTGTTTGAGTAGAAAGTGTACTCTTTTGCATTAGGATTATGTGCTCGCCAGGCATCACTGAGGTTGTAATTAGAGAGCATATGCTAGAGAGCCTTGGTTGCGTGTGGATTGTAGTTTGTCTTATTAGGTTTGTCTCACATATCCAAAATGGCATTCCTGTCTGTCCCTATAACCAGATGCAATTCAGTTAATTCTAACGATAGACTATAGTTTTTTTCTGATAATGATATAACGTTGAATAACTGACATTTTTTCAAAGGTACAAATTCTCTGTACAAGTGTCTATGGTGAAAATTGGTTACCATGTTGACATAATCCTGTGGTTTAAATTTCACCCTCAAAACAGTTGATTACTTTTTTCAAATCCAATGTATTATCCGTGTAGATTCCACGTCACAATACATTGACAAATGACATTGAAACAATGTTTATTCATCCAGTTTGTGGACAGTGGGCAGCTCCTTCTCATGGTCTCTAATAAAACGCTGTCATATTGAAGTATACATGACAGATGGTCAGACTAACTCCTTTCAAGTTTGCCCAGAAACAAACAGTAAAACCTATTGGCCGGCATCTGGCTGCAGCTTTGAAACACTCTGCAAGATATCGGAACGCGCCTTGATATAACCCATGTTAAATTTCCTATGGCTGGTATATGGGGTTGGTGATTTACAGTATGTTGCAGTACATTGTTTTGGCAGGATGTTAAAAGATGAATCTGTGTAAATGTGAATATGGACAATAAGTCATGGAATGGAACAATTTCACAAACAATAGGAGAATCATCCCCAGTTACATGTCTACTGAAATTAATGCTCTATTCCCCAGCCATACTGGGCCTGTGTAATCGTCCACTAGCATGAGATGAAGAGGTTGTCGGCTGCACAGAGGAAGTGACTCACTGGTAGCCTGTTTACTGAAGACGCCACGTTGTGAGTATAAGCAGGGACCCAAGTGAGATCATGTCATAATGTCTCTCTCTCACGTACTCACACACACACACAAAGACACACGCACAAAACATTTTGCCTTTATTCATGCTATCCAATGCCCTTTGGAGTTTATTGAGAGAGATTTGGGTTCCCAGTGAGGTGGCTTCCTCTGTTGAGAGAGGTGTAATTAATTATTTTTAGAAAATTCTTCATCTGGCTTAGTGTGATTTACAATCAGTTCCATATAGAAGCGGGAGAATCTTAGATTGATTCATTTGTAATCAGTAATTCCCCCGTTTGATGCAATAGTTGCTATATCATTACTACATCACTACTGCGTAGCTTGTTGGCCGGTAAATGACTAGGACGGTCTAACTTGATGGATGGAAAATGCTGCTCTCTGTCTTATCAGTAAATTAAGTTCTGTCTTGACTTTGGAAAGAGTAATAGCTACCTGGTCTGAAAATAGTGTTTGTTGAGAATGCTCTTGTAACGGTCTTCTTTGGGTGAAGTAGAGGCAGACCAAAACGCAGCATGGTGATGAGTCATGTTTGTTTAATAAAGGAAAACTATACATGAATAAACTACAAAACAATGAAATGTGAAAACCTAAACAGTACTATCTGGTGCAAACACAGAGACAGGAACAATCACCCACAAACACACAGTGAAACCCAGGCTACCTAAATATGGTTCCCAATCAGAGACAATGACTAACACCTGCCTCTGATTGAGAACCACATCAGGCCAGACATAGAAATAGACAAACAAGACATCCAGCATAGAATGCCCACTCAGATCACACCCTGACCAACCAAAACATAGAAACATACAAAGCAAACTATGGTCAGGGTGTGACAGCTCTAATGCAGCTAACATTTCAAATTCTTATATCCTTCTTTAATTGTGATTTATTCAAGCCAGATGCAAATGTAGTTGCATTATTCTTTATTATACCTTTGGTGGCTTCCTATTGAATCTGGGGTTCATCAACTTAATTTTTATTGATCACTATGAATTAATTTAGTTTGTTTCAAATTAATCACAGAATGTAGGATTTTGTAGAAATTAAACATGAAACGCCATCTTGTGACTCTTTTCGTAGACTCTTAGATTTGAAGTTGGCAGTAGGAAGTGTGATGGCCAGGTATGTTGAATTTCTATTTTCTTAATTAAAGAAAATGGAGGTGTAGATGATAGTATAAATCAACTTGTGAAAATGTTTTATGCCGTTTGAGTAGAAAAGTGTACTCTTTTGCTTTAGAATTATATGATCGCCAGGCATCAATGAGGTTGTAATCAGAGAGTATATGCTGGAGAGCCTTGGTTGTGTGTGGATTGTCTCGCATGTCCAAAATGGCATTCATGTCTGTCCCAATAACCAGATGGAATTTATTTAATTCTAATAATAGACTATTGTTTTTTTCTGATAGTGTATATAAAGTTGAAGATCTGATGCTGTTTCAAAGGTACAAATTCAACATTACATTCAACAATTCACCATTTTATATAAGGTTTGCCTATGTTGAAAATTGGTTACCATGATCTTGAGATCACGGAACCATTTCCTCACGGGCTCCTAACCAATTGTGCTATTGTGTGTGTTTTTTTTGCGTTATTTGTATCTTATTTTGTATGTAATATTTCTGACCAAAAATAGCTTCTGGATATCAGGACAGTGATTACTCACCTTGTACTGGACAAAGATTCTTTCTTTAATGAGTTGGACACAAAGGATTTACTTCAGACACCGGACAAGGTCCAAATCCGCGTCATTCGCATGAAGAAGAAAAGGAGATATCGGGGACGTAGGTCGGGGTGCCTTGTAAGGATCTGATAGCGAGTGGGTAATCGGCCTCTACCATCAGTCCTATTAGCCAACGTGCAATCATTGGATAATAAAAGGGATGAGCTCCGATCAAGACTAACCTACCAACGGGACATTAAAAACGGTAATATCTGATGTTTCACCGAGTTGTGGCTGAACGACGACATGGATAACATAGAGCTAGCTGGGTTTTCCGTGCATCGGCAAGATAGGACAGCTGCCTCCAGTAAGACAAGGGGTGGCGGTTTGTGTCTATTTCTAAATAACAGCTGATGGACAAAATCTAATATTAAGGAAGTCTCAAGGTTTTGCTCGCCTAAGGTAGAGTATCTCATGATAAGCTGTAGACAACACTATTTACCAAGAGAGGTTTCATCTATATTTTGCATAGCTGTCTATTTACCATCACCAACCGATGCTGGCACTAAGACCACACTTGACGAGCTGTATAAGGCCATAAGCAAACAAGAAAATGATCATCCAGAGGTGGCGCTCCTAGTGGCCGGGGACTTTAATGCAGGGAAACTTAAATCTGTTTTACCTCATTTCCACCGGCATGCTACATGTGCAAGCAGAGGAAAAAAAGACATACAAAGCTCTCCTTAGCCCTTCCTTTGGCAAATCTGACCATAACTATCCTACTCCTGCTTATGAGCAAAAACTAAAGTGGGAAGTATCAGTGACTCGCTCAATATGGTAGCGGTCAGGTGACGCAGATGCTAAGCTACAGGACTGTTTTGCTAGCACAGACTAGAATATGTTCTGGGATTCTTCCGATGGCATTGAGGAGTACTTCACATCGGTCACTGGCTTCATCAATAAGTGCACTGATGATGTCATCCCCACAGTGACCGTACGTATATATCACTATCAGAAACCATGGATTACAGGCAACATCCGCACTGAGCTAAAGGGTAAAGCTGCCGCTTTCAAGGAGCGGGACTCAAACCCGGACGCTCATAAGAAATCCCGCTATGCCCTCCGACAAACCATCAAACAGGCAAAGTGTCAATAGAGGACTAAGATTGAATCTTACTACATCGGTTCCGACACTCGTTGGATGTGACAGGGATTGCAAAATATTACGGACTACAAAGGGAAGCACAACCGCGAGCTGCACAGTGACACAAACCTACCAGATGAGCAAAATAACTTCTATGCAAGCAACACTGAAGCATGCATGAGAGCACCATCTGTTCCAGACGACTGTAACTGTATGATCACGCTTTCTGTAGCCAATGTGAGTGGGACCTTTTAAGGTCAACATTCACAAGGCCGCAGGGTCAGACAGATTACCAGAACATGTACTCCGAATATGAGCTGACCAACTAGCAAGTGTCTTCACTGACATTTTCAACCTGTCCTTGACTGAGTCTGTAATACCAACATGTTTCAAGCAGCCCACAATAGTCCCTGTGCCCAAGCACACTAAGGTAATCTGCCTAAATGACTATGACCTGTAGCACTCACATCTGTAGCCATGAAGTGTTTTGAAAGGCTGGTCATGGCTCACATCAACAGTATTATTCCAGAAACCCTAAACTCACTCCAATTTGCATACCGCCCCAACAGATCCACAGATGATGTAATCTCTATTGCACTCCACACTGAATAGGTGTTGTCGTGCACTCTTCACGACTGTCTTGGTGTGTTTGGCCCCATTCTCATCGATGAGGCTGTAGTGGAGCAGGTTGAGAGCTTCATGTTCCTTGGTGTCCACATCACCAACAAACTATCATGGTCCAAACACACCAAGACAGGCGTGAAGAGGGCACGACACACCTATTCCCCCTCAGGACACTGAAAAGATTTGACATTGGTCCTCAGATCCTCAAAATGTTCTACAGCTGTACCATCGAGAGCATGGTTGCATCACCTCGACTAACCTGTGCCCCCGTACATTGACTCTGTACCGGTACTCCCTGTATATAGCCTTGCTACTCTTATTTTATTGTTGCTCTTTAATTATTAGTTATTTTCTATTTTCTCCTTTACTTTTTTCTTTTTTCTTTTTTTTACTGCGGTTTATTTTACGTAAATAGTTTCTTAACCCTTATTTTCTTTAAAACTGTTTTGGTTAAGGGCTTGTAAGTAAGCGTTTCACTGTAAGGTCTGTTGTATTCGGCGCATGTGGCAAATACAATTTGATTTGATGATGACATAATCCTGTGGTTTAAATTTCACCCTCAAAAAAACAGTTTACATTGTTCTCTAATAAAACATTGTCATTTTGAAATATACATTGCAGATGGTCAGACTAACTCCTTTCAAGTTATCCCAGAAACAAACAGTAAAAGTAATTGGCCGGCATCTGGCTGCAGCTTTGCAACACTGCAAGATATCTGAACGCGCCTTGATATAACCCAGGTTCATTTCCTATGGCTGGTATATGGGGTTGGTGATTTACGGTATGTTGCAGTACATTGTTTTGGCTGGATGTTAAAAGACGAATATGTATGTGTTAATGTGAATATGGACAATAAGTAATTCAATGGAACAATTTCACGAACAATAGCCACCACAATGCACAAGGAGGATCATCTCCACTTACATGTCTATTAAAATAAAAGCTCCATTCCACAGCCATACTGGGCCTGTATAATTGTCCGCTAGCATGAGATGAAGAGGTTATAGGCTGCACAGAGTTAGTGAAAAGGCTGGTCATGGCACACATCAATACCATTGTCACAGAAACCCCGTACGGCCCAGTACATCACTGGGGCTAAGCTTCCTGCTATCCAGGCCCTCTATACCAGGCGGTGTCAGAGGAAGGCCCAGGAAATTGCCAACGACTCCAGCCACCCTAGTCATAGACTGTTCTCTCTGCTACCACACGGCAATCGGTACCGGAGTGCCTAGTCTAGGTCCAAAAGGCTTCTTAACAGCTCCTACCCCCAAGGCGTAAGACTCTTAAACAGTTAATCAAATGACTACCCGGACTATTTGCATTGTCCCCACCCCCCATTTTTACGCTGCTGCTGTTCTCTGTTTATTATCCATGCATAGTCACTTTACCTTCACCTAGATGTACATATTACCTCAATTACCTCGAATAACCGATGCCCCCGCACATTGACTACATTGTACTAGAACCCCCTGAATGTAGCCTCGCTACTGTTATTTTATTGTTGCTCCTTAATTATTTGTTATATTTCTATTTCTTTTTTTTTCTTCTTAAAACTGCATTGTTGGTTAAGGGCTTGTAAGTAAGCATTTCACTGTCATGTCTACACCTATTTTGTAGACCTATTGCGACAAATAACAATTGATTTGATGTTGATTTGACTCACTGTCATAGTGGCTCTCACACGAACACGCACACAAAACATGCACACAACACATGTACACAGACACACACAGACATGCACACAAACGTGAATGATATAATGACATAATGGCATATGGCCTCTGCCAGCTGAGGGTGTAATCTGCCGGTAGAATGCCCTCCAACCAGAGTAGGGAAACCAGATCTGCGCATCAATTATCATTAGCATAGAGCCACATACAGTTTAAGTCGGAAGTTTACATACACTTAGGTTGGAGTCATTAAAACTCGTTTTTCAACCACTCCACAAATGTCTTGTTAACAAACTATAGTTTTGGCAAGTCGGTTAGGACATCTCCTTTGTGCATGACACAAGTACTTTTCTAACAATTGTTTACAGACAGATTATTTCTCTTATAATCCACTGTATCACAATTCCAATGGGTCAGAAGTTTACATACACTAAATTGACTGTGCCTTTAAACAGCTTGGAAAATTCCAGAAAATGATGTCATGGCTTCAGACGCTTCTGATAGGCTAATTGACATCATTTGAGTCAATTGGAGGTGTACCTGTGGATGTATTTCAAGGCCTACCTTCAAACTCAGTGCCTCTTTTCTTGACATCATGGGAAAATCAAAAGAAATAAGTCAAGACCTCAGAAAAAACATTGTAGACCTCCACAAGTCTGGTTCATCATCGGGAGCAATTTCCAAACGGCTGAAGGTACCACGTTCAAACAAACAATAGTACGCAAGTATAAATACCATGGGACCACGCAGCCGTCATACCGCTCAGGAAGGAAATACGTTCCGTCTCCTAGAGATGAACGTACTTTAGTGCGAAAAGTGCAAATCAATCCCAGAACAACAGCAAAGGACCTTGTGAAGATGCTGGAGGAAACCGGTACAAAAGTATCTATATCCACAGTAAAACGAGTCCTATATCAACATAACCTGAAAGGCCGCTCAGCAAGGAAGAAACCAGTGCTCCAAAACCGCCATAAAAAAGCCAGACTACGGTTTGCAACTGCACATGGGGACAAAGATCGTACTTTTTGGAGAAATGTCCTCTGGTCTGATGAAACAAAAATAGAGCTGTTTGGCCATAATGACCATCGTTATGTTTGGAGGAAAAAGGGGAGGCTTGTAAGCCGAAGAACACCATCCCAACAGTGAAGCACGGTAGCATCATGTTGTGGGGGTGCTTTGCTGCAGGAGGGACTGGTGCACTTCACAAAATAGATGGCATCATGAGGAAGGAAAGTTATGTGGATATATTGAAGCAACATCTCAAGACGTCAGGAAGTTAAAGCTTGGTTGCAAATGGGTCTTCCAAATAGACAATGACCCCAAGCATACTTCCAAAGTTGTGGCAAAATGGCTTAAGGACAACAGTCAAGGTTTTGGAGTGGCCATCACAAAACACTGACCTCAATCCTACAGAAAATTTGTGGGCAAAACTGAAAAAGTGTGTGCGAGCAAGTAGTCCTACAAACCTGACTCAGTTACACCAGCTCTGTCAGGAGGAATGGGACAAAATTCACTCATCTTATTGTGGAAGGCAACCGAAACGTTTGGCCCAAGTTAAACAATTTAAAGGCAATGCTAGCAAATACTAATTGAGTGTATGTAAACTTCTGACCCACTGGGAATGTGATGAAAGAAATTAAAATTGAAATAAATCATTCTCTCTACTATTATTCTGACATGTCACATTCTTAAAATAAAGTGGTGATCCTAACTGACCATAAACAGGGAATTTTTACTAGGATTAAATGTCAGGAATTGTGAAAAACTGAGTTTAAATGTATTTGGCTAAGGTGTATTGTAAACTTCGGACTTCAAGTGTATGTCTTACTGACTCATTGCTAACCAGTTGGTGCTGTAAATGATAGGTACCAGGTGTGAGTTCATTGTCCCGTCCATCCACTTGTCTCTTACAGAGTTAATCAATTATCATCAGCAAACTCTTATCTCTTTTTGGAAGGCAGTCCTGCAAACCTTATTATTCCCTGACTCCTACCCATCAACAAAATGCCAGAGGACTGGACTCCTATCCAGGGCTTGGGTGTTGGCTCAACAGACAGGCCATGCTAGAATAGACAGAAGTGGCGCTATTAACAAGACCACCGCAGTTATGCGTCATACACATACACTATATATACACCTGCTCGTGTCATTCCAAAATCATGGACATTAATATGGAGTTGGTCCCCATTTGCTGCTATAGCAGCCTCCACTCTTCTGGGAATGCTTTCCACTAAATGTTGGGATATTGCTGCAGGGACTTGCGTCCATTCAGACACAAGAGCATTAGTGAGGTTTGGATGTTGGGCGGCCTGGCTCTCAACCTGTGTTTCAATTCAATCCAATGGTGTTCGACGGGGTTGAGGTCAGGGCTCTGTGCAGGCCAGTCAAGTTCTTCAAACCACTCTCCACAAACCATTTCTGTATGGACCTCGCTTTGTGCACGGAGGCATTGTCATGCTGAAACAGAAAAAGGCCTTCCCCAAACTGTTGCCACAAAGTTGGAAGCACAGAATCGTCTAGAAGGTAATTGTATGCTGTTGCGTTAAGATCTCCTCAGTAAGGCCATTCTACTGCCAATTTTTGTCTATGGAGATTGCATGGCTCTGTGCTCAATTTTATACACCTGTCAACAATGGGTGTGGCTGAAATAGCAGAATCCACTAATTTGAAGGGGTGGCCACATACTTTTGTAATATAGTGTACTTTCATCCTTTCTAGCATGTCCAGAACAAAGTTGAAAAAACTAATCTAGGAGATTATAAAAATCTTTAGACATTTTTCAAACTCATTCGTTCATTTCAATTAGGCAATAAACATAATGCTCCCTGGGAGACAAAAACTGATTAGTCCAGCCTCCAAGCGCTTATAGTCCAGTGCCAATGGGGAGGTTTGCCAATAATAAAGTTACAGGAGCCTCAACATCTGTGTGGGCCAGTCCTCTTCCCTTCCCACCACTTCCTGTAGGAAAGCCTTGGCACTGCCAGTTCAGTTCCACGGTCTCATCATGAATCATGACTCATCCAACCACTACTAGGCTAGAGTATCACTCTCTGGGAGATGTTAGAGGGCAGCTGAGGTGACTTCCAGTCATAGCCCCGACGCTGTAAGACTGTCAGGGAAAGGTTGCCAAATAGACTTGCGTTGGCAAAATGTGTGTCCTTGGGTTGGAATCATAGACAGAAGGATTATGTGGGTATCAGTCTAGGGCTCAATCATGCCTTTGGAAGAAGTTAAGAAAGTATTCAAACAGTAGAGTATGCAGTGCATTCGGAAAGTATTCAGACCCCTTTACTTTTCCCACATTTTGTTACATTACAGCCTTATTCTAAAATGGATTAAATAAACGTTTTTTCCTCATCAATCTACACACAAGAAATCAAATAAAATTATATTGGTCAAAATACACATGGTTAGCAGATGTTATTGCGAGTGTAGTGAAATGCTTGTGCTTCTAGTTCCGACAGTGCAGCAATATCTAACATGTAATCTAACAATTCCACAACTACCTAAAAAACATAAATCTAAGTAAAGGAATGGAATAAGAATATATATATATATATATATATATATATATATATATATATGTATTCTGTGTATATACATATGAGATGAGATGAGATGAGTAATGTAAGATATGTAAACATTATTAAAGTGGCATTATTAAAGTGACAAGTGATCCATTTATTAAAGTGGCCAATGATTTCATGTCTGTATATAGGCAGCAGCCTCTCTGTGTTAGTGATGGCTGTTTAACAGTCTGATGGCCTTGAGATAGAAGCTGTTTTTCAGTCTCTCCGTCCCAGCATTGAACACCTGTACTGACCTCGCCTTTTGGATGGTAGTGGGGTGAACAGGCAGTGACTCGGGTGGTAGTTGTCCTTGATGATCTTTTTGGCCTTCCTGTGACATCGGGTGCTGTAGGTGTCATGGAGGGCATGCGTTTGCCCCCGGTGATGCGTTGTGCAGACCGCACTACCCTCTGGAGAGTCTTGCGGTTGTGGGCGGAGCAGTTGCCGTACCAGGCGGTGATGCAGCCCGACAGGATGCTCTCGATTGTTCATCTGTAAAAGTTTGTGTGGGTTTTAGGTGACAAGCCTAATTTCTTCAGCCTCCTGAAGAAACCTATTGGGGCGGTAAGCAAATTGAAGTGGGTCTAGGGTGACAGGTAAGGTGGAGGTGATATGATCCTTGACTCGCCTCTCAAAGCACTTCATGATGACATAAGTGAGTGCTATGGGGCAATAGTCATTTAGTTCAGTTACCTTTGACTTCTTAGGTACAGGAACAATAGTGGCCATCTTGAAGCATGTGTGGACAGCAGACTAGGATAGGGAGAGATTGAATATGTCCGTAAACACACCAGCCAGCATGCTCTGAGGACGTGGCTAGGGATGGTGTCTGGGCCGGCAGCCTTGCGAGGGTTAACACGTTTAACTGTCTTACTCACATCGGCTACGGAGAAGGAGAGCCCAAAGCGGGCAAAGAAGGTGTTTAGTTTGTCTGGAAGCAAGACGTTGGTGTCCGTGGCTGGTTTTCTTTATGTAGTCCGTGATTGTCTGTAGATCCTGCCACATACGTCTCGTGTCTGAGCCGTTGAATTGCGACTCCACTTTGTCTCTACACTGGCATTTTGCTTGTTTGATTGCCTTGCGGAGGGAATAACTACATAGTTTGTATTCAGCCATAATTCCAGTCACCTTTCCATGGTTAAATGAGGTGGTTCGCGCTTTCAATTTTGCGTGAATAGTTGCAGTGGGTACTACATCTCTTATTGTCCTTCCATATAAACTCACTCACCGAACCAGTTTATACGTCGATATTATTCTCTTGATGCGTGGATTCCGATTGGTCAGACCAGCATTGAATAGTTCTTAACACGGGTACATCCTGTTTGAGTTTCTGATTATAGGAAGGGAGGAGCAAAATGGAGTTGTGGTCAGATTGGCCAAAAGGAGGGCGGGGGATGGTCTTGTATGCATCATGGAAGTTAGAGTAGCAGTGATCCAGAGTATTGCCAGCGCGAGTACTACAGTCAATATGCTGATAGAATTTAGCCATGTTCTCAAATTTGTTTTGTTAAAATCCCCAGCGACAATAACTGCAGCCTCAGGATATATGGTTTCCAGTTTGCATAAAGTCCAGTGAAGTTCCTTGAGAACCGTTGTGGTATCGGCTTGAGGGGGAATTTACACTGCTGTGACAATAACCAAGGAGAATTCTCTTGGGAGATAATACAGTCGGCATTTGATTGAAAAATTCTAGGTCAGGTGAACAAATGGACTTGAGTTCCGGTATGTTGTTGCTATTACACCATGAGTAGTTAATCATAAAACATACAGCCCCGCCCTTCTTCTTCATTGAGAGATGTTTATTCCTGTCTGCACGACATACATATAATCCAGGTGACTGTATAGACCTTGACAGCATATCCCGAGAGATGCCATGTTTCCTTGAAACAGGGTATGTTACAATCCCTGATGTCTCTCTAGAAAGCAACCCGTGCCCTAATTTCGTCAACCTTGTTATCTAGAGACCGGACATTCCCCATAATGACAAAGCGAAAACAGTTTTTCTATTTAAAATGTTGCAAATGTATTAAAATAAGTATTCATACCCTTTGCTATCAGACTCGAAATTGAGCTCACATGCATCCTGTTTCCATTGATCATCCTTTAGCTGTTTCTACAACTTGATTGGAGTCCACCAATCAAGTCCAGTAAATTAAATTGATTGGACATGATTTGGAAAGGCACACACCTGTCTATATACTGTAAGGTCCCATAGTTGACAGTGCATGTCAGAACAAAAACCAAGCCATGAGGTCGAAGGATTATGTCGAGGCACAGATCTGGGGAAGGGTACCAAAACATTTCTGCAGCATTGAAGGTCCCTAAGAACGCAGTGGCCTCCATCATTCTTAAATGGAAGAAGTTTGGAACCACCAAGACTCTTTCTAGAGCTGGCAGCCTGGCCAAACTGAGCAATCAGGGGAGAAGGGCCTTGGTCAGGGAGGAAGAACTTGATTTTCACTCTGACAGAACTTCAGAGTTCCTCTGTGGAGATGGGAGAACCTTCCACAAGCACAACCATTTCTGCAGCACTCTACCAATCAGACCTTTATGGTAGAATGGCCAGACGAAAGCCACTTCTCAGTAAAAGGCACATGACAGCCTGCTTGGAGTTTGCCAAAAGGCACCTAAAGGACATGAGAATCAAGATTCTCTGGTTTGATGAAACCAAGATTGAACTGTTTGGCCTGAATGCCAAGCGTCACATCTGGAAGAAACCTGGTACCATCCCTATGGTGAAGCATGGTGGTGCCAGCATCATGCTGTAGGAATGTTTTTCAGCAGAAGGGACTGAGAGACTAGTCAGGCTTGAGGGAAAGATGAACGGAGAAATGTATAGAGAGATCCTTGATGAAAACCTGTTCCAGAGCACTCAGGACCACAGACTGGGGGTGAAGGTTCACCTTCCAACAGGACAACGAACCTGAGCACACAGCCAAGACAATGCAGGAGTGGCTTCGGGTCATGTCTCTGAATGTCCTTGAGTGACACAGCCAGAGCCCGGATCAAACATCTCTGGAGAGACCTGGAAAAAGCTGTGCAGCAACGTTCACCATCCAACCTGACAGAGCTTGAGAGGATCTGCAGAGAAGAATGGGAGAAACTCCCCAAATACAGGTGTGCCAAGCTTGTAGCGTCATACCCAAGAAGACTCAAGACTGTAATTGCTGCCAAAGGTGCTTCAACAAAGTACTGAGTAAAGGGTCTGAATACTTATGTAAATGTGATATTTCGTTTTTATTTTTTTATTTTTTATAAATGTGCAAAAATTTCTAGAAACCTGTTTTTGCATTGTCATTATGGGGTATTGTGTGTAGATTGAGGGGGAAAACAATGTAATCCATTTTAGAATAAGGCTGTAATGTAACAAAATATGGAAAAAGTCAAGGCATCTGAATTTTTTCTGAATGCACTGTAGAAGGAGCCAAATGTCACCATAGAATAAAATCAATAGAATCATTTATCATTACCATTTGCTATTTTCCAATGATTGCTGTCTGTTTTATTTGTCTTGCTGAGTTGTCTGGTCAAATTTGAAGGCTGCACCCTCCTCTCTTCAATCAGCATCACTTAGAGGCGTGGTTATCTCCTCACAAGCACAATCATCAATGGCAGAAATTGCCCTACCATTACCTGGTTGTAAAAATTCAAATCAAATCAAATGTTATTGGTCACATACACATGGTTAGCAGATGTTAATGCGAATGCAGCGAAATGCTTGTGCTTCTAGTTCTGACCATGCAGTAATATCTAACAAGTAATCTAACAATTTGACAACAACTACCTTATACACACAAGTGTAAAGGAATGAATAAGAATATGTACATATAAATATATGGATGAGCGATGGCCGAACGGCATAGGCAAGATGCAGTAGATGGTATAGAGTACAGTATATACATATGAGATGAGTAATGTAGGGTATGTAAACATTATATAAAGTGGCATTGTTTTAAAGTGACTAGTGATACATTTATTACATCCAGTTTTTAATTATTAATTTGGGAGAGATTTCACCTTTTTTTTAAGACAAGGATGCCACCCAGTGTACTCACTATCACACCCTATCTTTGATAAACACAGATAAACTGTTTTCCAAAATGTTGTTATCCTGTCTTGAAACGTATTTACCCGAATTGGTCCACACTGACCAAAGCAGTTAAAAAAACGTTGTTGGATAAACTTAGTTAACTATTACATATCTTAAATGCTTCATCAGAAACAATAGCTCCTTGGGTTGTTTTATCTCTCGATGCAGAAAACGCTTTTGATAGACTAGAATGGTCATATATCTGGTCTGTCTTGGAACATATAGGAATTGGCTCCAATTTCATTAATATGATTAAAATAATATATGCCAGTCTCTTAGCCATAGTTATACCAGGCAATATCGGTTCTGCTCAGTTCAGAATCACTAGAAGCAGCAGACAAGGCGATCCGATTTCTGCTTTGCTATTTTTATTATCCATGGAACCCCTGGCCCAAGCAATTTGTTAATCGAAGGAAACAACACCAATTTCCCTAAAATGTACTGATCACTTCATCTCATGATACACTGACAAAATATTACTATATCTAAACAATGTAGCTCAATGCTTCCCATGTCTCCTCCTTCTGGCTATTGGGATGAAATAGTGCAAGTTGGTCTAATTTACACAAAACTCTACTAAAGTGAGACTTCGTCCTTGTGCTTTTTGGCCTTTTTACATTGTTTTGTTCACAGCTAGGTTGCTTTTCAATGTTTGAGTTTGCTTCCACTGCTATCAAAAATATACATCATCAGCCTCTGTTAGTGAAAGTCTCACAGGCACACATGAAGAATTGAGTGGCCCTGTTACCAAGGTAACATTAAAGGGGGAGCAGAACATTTTTGTCTCTGATATTTTGGTTAAAAGACAGGTCACAGAATATTAAATTGAAAAGAGCAATATACAACATTCATTCTTACTAGTTATACATTTATTGTTTTAGAAACATTACTAAGCATGCCCATCCATTTGTCTGTAATTATGTCAAAAAAATTGGGGCTGGTATAAAATCTGACTGAATGATAGATTTAAAAAAAATCTACATGCCACAGTGGCTGGTATACAAAAAAGTTAGTGTTGGTGTCACGACTTCCACCGAAGGTGGTTCCTCTCCCTGTTCGGGCAGTGCTCGGCGGTCGGCGTCGCCGGCCTACTAGCCATCAACGATCCTTTTTCTTTTTCCGTTAGTTTTGTCTTGGGTTCTTTCACACCTGGTTTCATTTGCTTTAATTTATGTGTGTATAATTATCCCTGTTGCCTGCTTAGGTTTGTGCAGGATTATTCGTGTTATGTTGCTTGTTGAGGTTGTGCCTGTTTATTTTCATGTATTATACCGAGTGTGTATAATAGTGCTAGGAGCGTTGTTTTTTTCTCCTTCCGTGAGTAACGGGTTTCTCTTTTGTCAAGAGCGTTTATTTAGGTATTGTACCTGACCTATATGTTTTTGTGGACTTGGCTATTAAAAAACACTACTCGGACATCTCTGCTCTCCTGCGCTTGACTCCTTCACCTACATCTAGACACAATATTGTAACAGTTAGACCCTGAATTTAGGTCAGCATGCTGGCCTATGGAGTCCCTTGGGAAATCTAACTACCGAACTATCCAAACTATCTAAATAAATTTTCTTGGCTCCCAAAATGACTGATGTAAACAACATTTGGAAAGCTCATATTCTGAGCTAGCCATTAAAAAAGTATGGTCCACGGATCTAAGTGAATCTGAACAACCCTTTAACTGGAACAGAATATGGACCAATATGATGTAATCCGAACCATCAACTTTTACATTTTAAGGTTGTTCACAGTTTTACGATGAAATTGGCCCCAAGTCCCAACTGTTCACTGTGTTCCCTAAATCATCCTTCATATGATGTGGGAGTACCCTGCATTTAAATGCTTATTGGACAAAGTTAAGAAATTCATTTTGAAGTGCATGAATGTAAATATTCTGTCACAACCTGATCTCTTTCACCTGTCTTTGTGCTTGTCTCCACCCCTCTCCAGGTGTCGCCTGTCTTCCCCATTATCCCCTGTGTATTTATACCTGTGTTATCTGTTTGTCTGTTGCCAGTTCATTTTGTTTCGTGAAACCTACCAGCGTTTGTTTCCCTGATCCTGTCTGTTCTTACACCTGTCTTTTAGTCCTTCCCGGTTTTGACAGTTTTGCCTGCCCTGACCTTGACCCTGCCTGCCGATCTATACCTTGCCCCACCTCACTGGATTATTGACCCCTGCCTGCCCTGACCCTGAGACTGCCTGCCGTTCTAGAACTTTTGCACATTAACCTCTGCCAGCCTTTGACCTGTCGTTTGCCTGCCCCTGTAGGAGAAATACAATTTTGTTTCTTCGACACTGTCTGCATCTGGGTCTTACCTGAAACCTGATAGTATGAACTGGCCATTACTGACCCAGCAGACTCTGACCAGCTCCGCAACGCCCTCTCCTCCCAAGGAGCCATCATTGAAAGGCACAAGGAGTTGCTTAGTGGTCTTATGGAAGGGTTCCAGACCTTGGCCGAATGCCATGACCGAGCGCTTAACACATTGATGGAGCAATTCTGTCTGTCTGTCTGTTAGGCAGCCTACCACAATGGTGATCTCCCAGCCTACCCCAGTGTCCCGAGAACTCCACTTAACTCCTCCGGAGCGCTACGCTGGAGATTCCGGAACCTGCTTGGCTTTTCTCTCCCAGTTCTCCCTCATTTTCGAGCTGCAGTCTTCTTCGTTCCCCTCAGCCCATTCGAGGATAGCGTACATCATAACGCTGATGTCTGGGAGGGCACTCGCCTGGGCCATGGCGGTATGGGAGAAACAATCCGCCGTCTGCCTCAGTCTGGAGGAGTTCAGGGAGGAGGTTTGGAAGGTGTTTGATTCTCCGTTGTCTGGGAGAGAGGCTGCTCGCAAGTTGCTCCGCGACTAAGGGAATGAAGGAAGGAGAGGAGAATTGATTCCACCTCGCCTCCGAGATATCCCGGAAGTCCCCAACAGCTCCGTTGCCGAGAGAACCCGAGGCTACCCAAGTTTCAAAGAGAGCCTCCGAAGACTGCCGATTCATCGCTTTTCCAAGCCCATGCAAAGAGGCAGAGCTAGGCTGTCTCCAGCTGAATGACTATACAGGCTTCACACTAAGAGCTGCCTGTATTGCGGGACTACATTTAGTCTCCACCTTTCCACTAAAAGACCAGGCTCAATGGTAGAAGCGAGTACTCTGGTGAGAGAGACATTTTCCTCTCCCCTTACTTGCATCCCATTTCATGCCATGTTGCTTTGGGGGAACCAGTCGAAATCTCTCCGGGTACTCATCGATTCTGGGGCCGATGAGAGCTTTATGGATGCTACCCTGGCTTCCGAGCTGGATATCCCCACTCAGCCCCTATCCATTCCCATGGACGTTAGAGTACTGGACGGGCGCTCTTTAGGCTGGGTCACCCACAATACCACCCCTATCAACCTACTCAGGTTCCTGGGTATTGGAATTCTCCTGGCTCCAGCGACCCAATCCCCTCATTGGCTGTTCTGCTGGTGCCATCATGGGCTGGAACCCGTTCTGCCACACCCATTGCCTGACGTCAGTGCAGCCTGCCCCGGGACGTCTTCCTGGGAGCTGAGAAGTTGCCCCGGACCTCTTCGCTATTCCCGCGGAGTACCAGGACCTTTGGGAGGTGTGACGGAGAAGTCCGTCACTGGCCGTGGGAAGTGTTTGGTACACTCGAACGGTCAGTCGGAGTGAGCCAACCAGGACCTAGAAACTACTCTGCCTGGTCTCTGCCAACCCCACCACGTGGAGCCAGCAGCTTTTGTGGGTTGAATATGCCCGCAACACCCTTCCCTGTTCAGCCAAGGGCCTATCACCCTTTGAGTGTTCCCTGTGGTATCAGCCCCCCCTCTTCCCTGAAGAAGAAGAAGAGGTCAACATACCTTCAGCCCAGATGTTTGTTCGCCACTGTCGCTGTACCTGGAGGAGAGCCCGGTCGGCTCTCCACAAGACCACCTCGAGGTATCGACAACAAGCGTATCGCCACCGTACCCTGGCTCTCCAGTATCATCTCGGGCAGAAGGTATGGCTGTCCACCCGGGATCTGTCCCTACGGGTGTAATTCCACAAACTCTCCCCATGGTTTATCTGCCCTTTTCCCATCTCCAAAGTCATTAGCCCCTCTGCTGTTTGTTTTCTGTTTCCCTGTACCCTCCGTATACATCCCACCTTTCACTTGTCCAGAGGTAAACCCATGTCTCATAGCCCTTTGTCTTCTTTTGGCTCTTATGAGGCAAATAGCCCTCTCTCTCCCAATTCACCAATTGATACAGTTACTGTTAGAAGTTTTATCATTAGAATTATCGACAGCGAGAATTAATGGTGCTAGTCAAGGAACAATTGAGGCATGGACATTGTAGTTACTCCACAACACTAACCTAAATGACAGAGGGAAATGAAGTAAGCCTATGCAGAATAAAAAAATATTCCAAAACATGCATCCTGTTTGCAACAAGCCACTAAAGTAATACTGAAAGAAATGTGGCTTTCCTTCTGAATACAAAGTGTTATGTTTGGGGCCAATCCAATACAACACATTCCTGAATACCCCTCTCCATTCTTTCAGTCATAGTGGTGGCTGTATCATTTTATGGGGATGCTTGCAACCATTAAGGACTGGAGAGTTTTTCAGGATAAAACATTTTGAATTTAGCTACAGTGGTTATTCCTTTAAAAGTTGTGGCGTACTGCAGCACAGCTTGCGGCGTGCTGCAGAATTCTATGGCACGATATTTAAGTGTCAGCCATTGTTGCCAGAATGAACTAATTTACCACAAACGGTCATGGCATACATGTACGCTCAAAACTTTGAAAGGATGAACCACTGTAAGCACAGGCAAAATCCTAGATGAATTCACCCTTCAGCAGGACAATAACCTAAAACACAAGGCCAAATCTACATTGGAGTTGCTTACCAAGAAGACAGTGAATGTTCCTGACTGGCCGAGATACAGTTTCGACTTAAATCTGCTTGAAAATCCATGGAAAGACTTGAAAATGGTTGTTTAGCAATGATCATCAACCAATTTCACAGAGCTTGAAGAATTTTTAAAAGAATAATGGGCAAATCAAATCCAATTTTATTGGACATGCAGATATTATTGCAGGTGTAGTGAAATGCTTGTGTTTCTAGCTCCAACAGTGCAGTAATATCAATGTTGGAGTCCAGAGTATAAATATGTACACTGAATGAAAAATATAAACGCAACATGTAAAGTGTTGGTTCTATGTTTCATGAGCTGAAATAAAAAATCCCATACATTTTCCATATGCACAAAAAGCTTATTTGTCTCAAATTCTGTGCACAAATTTGTTTACATTCCTGTTAGTGAGCATTTATCCTTTGCCAAGAGAATACGTCCACCTGACAGGTGTGGCATATCAACAAGCTGATTAAACAGCATAATCATTACACATGTGCACCTGGTGCCGGGGACAATAAAAGGCCACTTTAAAACGTGCAGTTTTGTCACACAAAACAATGCCACAGATGTCTCAAGTTTTGAGGGGGTGTGCAATTGACATGCTGACCTGCAGTAATGTCCACCAGAGCTGTTGCCAGTGAATTGAATGTTCATGTCTCTACCATAAGTTGCCTCCAACGTTGTTTTAGAGAATTTGGAAGTACGTCTAACCGGCCTCACAACCGCAGGTCATGTG
Source organism: Oncorhynchus mykiss (assembly GCF_057628025.1). NCBI lineage: Eukaryota > Metazoa > Chordata > Actinopteri > Salmoniformes > Salmonidae > Oncorhynchus > Oncorhynchus mykiss. The sequence continues at coordinate 33,854,515 of NC_143050.1, read as the reverse complement.
TAAGTAACCACACCAGCCCAGGACTTCCACACCCAGCTTCTTTACCCGTGGGATAGTCTGGGGGCCCTTTTGTGAGGGAAAGAGTGTGCAAAGCTGTCATCAAGGCGAAGGGTTGCTACTTTGAAGAATCTCAAATATAAAATATATTTTGATTTGTTTAACACTTTTTTGGTTACTACATGATTCCATGTGTTATTTCATAGATTTGATGTCTTCACTATTATTCTACAATGTAGAAAGTAGTAAAAATCAAGAAAAACCCTGGCCTGAGTAGGTGTGTCCAAACTTATGACAGGTACTGTAAATATACAGACCCTTTACTCGGTACTTTGTTGAAGCACCTTTGGCAGCAATTACAGCCTCGAGTCTTCTTGGGTATGACGTTACAGGCTTGGCACACCTGTATTTGGGGAGTTTCTCTCATTCTTCTCTGCAGATCCTATCAAGCTCTGTCAGGTTGGATGGGGAGCATCTCTGCACAGCTATTTTCAGGTCTCTCCAGAGATGCTCGATCGGGTTCAAGTCTGGGCTCTGGTTGGGACACTCAAGGACATTCAGAGACTTGTCCCTAAGCCATTCCTGCATTATCTTGGCTGTGTGCTTAGGGTTGTTGTCCTGTTGGAAGGTGAACCTTCGCCCCAGTCTGAGGTCATCAAGGATCTCTCTGTACTTTGCTCCGTTCATCTTTCCTTTGATCCTGACTAGTCTCCCAGTCCCTGCCGCTGAAAAACATCTCCACAGCATGATGCTGCCACCACCATGCTTCACCGTAGGGATTGTGGCAGGTTTCATCCAGACTTGACACTTGGCATTCAGATTATTTTTGGTACCCTTTCCCAGATCTGTGCCTCGACACAATACTTACAATCCTGTCTCGAAGTGCTACAGAAAATTCCTTAGACCTTATGGCTTGGTTTTTGCTCTGACATGCACTGTCAACTGTGGAACCTTATATTGACAGGTGTGTGCATTACGAAATCATGTCCAATCAATTGAATTTACCGCAGGTGGACTCCAATCAAGTTGTGGAAACATCTCAAGAAAGATCAATGGTAACAGGATGCACCTGAGCTCAATTTCGAGACTCACAGGGTCTGAATACTTATGTAAAGAAGGTGTTTCTGTGTTTTTATTTTTAATACATTTGCAAAAAAATATAAAAACCTGTTTTCACTTTGTCATTATGAGGTATTGTGTGTAGATTGATGAGGGAAAAAAATATTTAATCAATTTTAGTACAAGGCTGTAACGTAACAAAATGTGGAAAAAGTTAAGGGGTCTGAATACTTTCCAAATGCACTGTATATTATTTTTAATGGTTTGCATAAACAGTATGGACAGAAAATTAATAGAAAAAGCGTGTACAGCAGTAGTTATATATTTTCACAGGTAATCAGACACCTGGATCAGTCTGGTTTATGAGTTTAGGCTGTAAAATGACAATGCTGTAATGACAGTGCTTACCATTAAGATTTACCACCGTGCCGGTGACTTGTCAAAAGTAGAATTCAAACAATGTCGCCCAGAGGTGCTCAACTATAGAGCACAGTTGTATGTCATGTTTGAGGTTCCCTAATCATATTTCTGATGGACTAAGGCATCAGAGGGCAGTTAGGGGACTGTGAAACTGACACGAAACACTGTATGTGTGTGGTCGGGACTCTGAGCCAACGTTTTGACAAAAGAGTGAGAGACAGAGAGTGGTTCACCTGCCTAATATTCAGATTCCATTGTTCACTTTTCTTTGCCTGGCACTCTCTTTCTGTGTGTGTGTTCTCTATGTGTGTGTGTGTGACATACATTTGATCCCTCTATAGTTTTGCAAACATAATCCCAGCAGCGAGGCACAGAGGCAGTTTTACAAGGTCGTCAAGGTCATGTTTCTGACCATAACGAAATGTTGTTCAACTTTGGCCCTAATATCCTCAATGAGACATGTATTCACTCAGGCCTTTATTTACCCACCTGAACGTTAACAGTCCCTTGACTTACTGTACGTCCTGTGTGTGTGGCAAAGTGATAACCTCCATGTATTAGATTTAGAGCAGGCTCCAACACTGTCTTGATCCTAGATTCAATACAGGTTCAGTTTCAATGGTTTGTAAGCTACTAGACAATATTATCTTGTACTCTTAGAAGCACATAACCCTTATTTGACTTCTGATATGTCATCTACTGTATCTACAAGTGCAGAAACGTTACACCACATGATCTAATGTACCCCTGCCCGACTAGTCAGTGTACAGTGGTGAAGACAACAGGAGTGAGTGAGTAAGTAGGTTACAAATGAGAGGAAAGCCTAATGGATGTCACTGACTCGCTACTCTCAGCCTGTGTGCGTGTGTGCACGTGGGGGCGTGTATGCACCTGTGTTCATGCATGTCTTATTCACATCTGTGTGTGTGATGGATACCCCAACCTCTCGTTTGTAGCCGGCGCCAGGAAAGGACAGACGGTGATGACAAAGCAGTGCATTCCCCTGTCCTCCTTGAAGCCCACAGTCTGAGAATGACATCACCGTCCTCACTAGCCTTGGGCTGAATTCTAAATCATCATCCCTATTCAACAATGCCAACAGTTTCCATCCAGACTAAACAGGATAATGGATGCCTTATTTTGTCTAGCAGAACTCTACTCTGAACCCGTTAATGGGGGTAGGCTATACAGTATGTGATGCACTTAGTCTCAGCTTCAGACTGTGTTGAATACGTATGCATGGAACTCCCCAATCAGTCATTTGAAGGTGATTAATGCAAGGCCATTTTAAATGGGGGTCGTCACGGCAGAGCAGTTACTGTAGTGACTGATAAGGTCGACATTCGTCTGCACCCCAGTTTTAAGAACACTTGATACCCAACAAACCAATGAAATTGCCTTCAGGAAGTTGGGAGGCACTTGGATATAGGCCACATGTACTATATCTCACATTCATCTTTGGAACGTGGTTGTTAAAGTTGTAAAATGTTGTGTTAAACATACAGTATATCATGCGACTTTCAAAAATGTTCTAGCTAAGGTTTGTTCAAGGTTACAGCGATGATACCTCTCCTTAACTTATGGCATACAACATATAGCATTTTCTATGAGATTCATTTTCATTTACATCTAATGTGGACAGCATCTATTTACTCCAACAGTGAATCTATAGCCTCAGATAATACCTCTAAATGCTCTCGTTTAGAAGGAGCAGCTTTGTGGTTAAATGCCGCATTCCCATATGGTAAATATCAGAGGCGGACATTCAAAACCTCTGTATGCCTTTGAACCCTTGATTGCTCCCACCAGCGTCTTGGACTATTTAATTGCAAGCCACAATGTTAGACATTCATCATGCCCATGGCCTATGCTCTAGCAGTTCCGAAAAACTCTTTACATTATGCGTTGGGTTGTGACCCACCCATCATGCACACAGTAGCAGCAGTAGGTGGTGTACTGTAGGCTACATGTGTCTTTACTGCTTCCCTAACAAGAGACTTGTCAACCTGTTAGTGGTCTCAGCGCTTGTTTTGGCAGTTAGGGCTACATGCTAATGCTGATGTCATGTTTTTCCAGGATTCCGGAGCTTTGGACTTACTTTGACCAGGCAGGAGGTTGTTTCGGCTCTCTTCCCAGACATTTCCTGGGTGTTTGGTAGATTGTGACTGGTGAGGGCTTGTAACAATTGTTTGCAAAGAGCATTTAGTGAAAATAAAATGTGATTTGTCAAAGTGACACACAGCCTGTCTAGGTTACAATGAATGTTGGTGAGCAAATCCTTTCAGATAAATAGGTTAAAGGTGAGGCAGCTGTTCAATCAAAACCCTCCATGTCAATGTCTTACGCCACATAATTGATGACTGCTGCTCATACGCACGTTTATTCTGAAAACTTGTGAGGGGAGACCCTTTAATCAATACTTTGTTGAAGCACCTTTGACAGCGATTACAGCATCAAGTCTTCTTGGGTATGACGCTACAAGCTTGGCACACCTGTATTTATGGAGTTTCTCCCATTCTTCTCTCCAGATCCTCTCAAGCTCTGTCAGGTTGGATGGGGAGCGTTGCTGAAAAGCTTTTTTTTTAGGTCTCTCCAGAGATGTTCGATTGGGTTCAAGTCCGAGCCACTCCTGCGTTGTCTTGGTTGTGTGCTCAGGATCATTGTCCTGTTGGAAGGTGAACCTTTGCTCCAGTCTGAGGACCTGAGCACTCTGGAGCAGGTTTTCATCAAGGATCTCTCTGTACTTTGCTCTGTTCATCTTTGCCTCAAGCCTGACTAGTCTCAGTTCCTACCGCTGAAAAACATCCCCACAGCATGATGGTGCCACCACCATGCTTCACCGTAGGGATAGTGCCAGGTTTCCTCCAGACGTGACGCTTGGCATTCATGCCAAAGTGTTCAATCTTGGCTTCCTCAGATCCTTTCTTTCAAGATCTGAGAGTCTTTAGGTGCATTTTGGCAAATTAGGTGCATTTTGGCTGTCACATACCTTTTACTGAGGAGTGGCTTCCGTCTGGCCACTCAACCATAAAGGTCTGATTGGTGGAGTGCTGCAGAGATGGTTGTCCTTCTGGAAGGTTCTCCCATCGCCACAGAGGAACTCTAGAGCTCGGTCAGAGTGACCATAGGGTTCTTGGTCACCTCCCTGACCAAAGCCCTTCTCCCCAGATTGCTCAGTTTAGCCGGGCGGACAGCTCTAGGAAGAGTCTTGGTGGTTCCAAACTTATTCTATTTAACCTCTTAGAGCTCTAGGGGCGCTATTTCATTTTTGGATAAAAAACGTTCCCGTTTTAAGCGCGATATTTTGTCACGAAAAGATGCTCGACTATGCATATTCTTGACAGTTTTTGAAAGAAAACACTCTGAAGTTTCAGAATCTGCAAAGATTTTGTCTGTAAGTGCCCCAGAACTCATTCTACAGGCGAAACCAAGATGATGCATCACCCAGGAATTAGCAGAATTTCTGAAGCTCTGTTTTCCATTCTCTCCTTATATGGCTGTGATTGCGCAACGAATGAGCCTACACTTTCTGTCGTTCGCCCAAGGTCTTAGCAGCATTGTGACGTATTTGTAGGCATATCATTGGAAGATTGGCCATAAGAGACTACATTTTCCAGAGGTCCGCCCGGTGTCCTTTGTCTAAATTTGTGCGTAATCTTCAGGTGCAGGCATTTTCTCCTGGGATTCAGGAGAGAAAGCATGTTTCCAAGAACGATGTATCAATGAAGAGATATGTGAAAAACACCTTGAGGATTGATTCTAAACAACGTTTGCCATGTTTTCAGTCGATATTATGGAGTTAATTTGGAAAAAAGTTTGCGTTTTGAGGACTGAATTTATGGATTTTTTTTGGTAGCCAAATGTGATGTATAAAACGGAGCTATTTCTAATACACAAGGAATCTTTTTGGAAAAACTGAGCATCTGCTATCTAACTGAGAGTATCCTCATTGAAAACATCAGAAGTTCTTCAAAGGTAAATGATTTTATTTGAAGGCTTTTATGTTTTTGTTAATGTTGCGTGCTGGATGCTAACGCTAATGCTAACGCTAAATGCTAACGCGAAATGCTAACTCTAGCTAGCTACTTTTACACAAATGATTGTTTTCCTATGGTTGAGAAGCATATTTTGAAAATCTGAGATGACAGTGTTGTTTACAAAAGGCTAAGCTTGAGAGATGGCATATTTATTTCATTTCATTTGCGATTTTCATAAATAGTTAACGTTGTGTTATGCTAATGAGCTTGCTGATAGATTTACACAATCCTGGATACAGGGGTTTTTTCATAGCTAAACGTGACGCAGAAAACGGAGCGATTTGTCCTAAACAAATAATCTTTCAGGAAAAACTGAACATTTGCTATCTGAGAGTCTCCTCAATGAAAACATCTGAAGTTCTTCAAAGGTAAATGATTTTTTTGAATGCTTTTCTGTTTTTTTGTGTAAATGTTGCCAGCTGAATGCTAATGCTAAATGCTACGTTAGCCATCAATACTGTTACACAAATGATTGTTTTGCAATGGTTGAGAAGCATATTTAGAAAATCTGAGATGACAGTGTTGTTAACAAAAGGCTAAGCTTGAGAGCTAGCATATTTATTTCATTTCATTTGCGATTTTCATGAATAGTTAACGTTGCGTTATGGTAATGAGCTTGAGTCTGTATTCACGAACCCGGATCCGGGATGGGGAGATCAGAAAGGTTAAGAATGATGGAGGCCACTGTGTTCTCGGGGGATATTCAATGCTGCAGAAATGTTTTGGTACCCTTCCCCAGATCTGTGCCTTGACACAATCCTGTCTCTGAGTTATATCAACAATTCCTTCAACCTCATGGCTTAGTTTTTGCTCTGACATGCTCTGTCAACTGTGGGACCTTATATCGACGGGTGTGTGCCTTTCCAAATCATGTCCAATCAATCGAATTTACCTCAGGTGGACTCCAATCAAGTTGTAGAAACATCTCAAGGATGATCAATGGAAGCAGGATGCACCTGAGCTCAAAATATTTTAAATTAACGTGCTTTGTCATTATAGGGTATTTTGTGTAGATTGCTGAGGATGTTTTTTTATTGAATACATTATAGAATAAGGCTGTTGTCACGCCCTGATCTTAGTTATCTTTGTTTTCTTTATTATTTGGTTAGGTCAGGGTGTGACAAGGGTGGCTTGTGTAGTTTTTGTATTGTCTAGGGGTTTTTGTATGTTTATGGTGTTTTTATGTCTATGGTTGCCTAGATTGGTTCTCAATCAGAGACAGCTGTTTATCGTTGTCTCTTATTTGGGTCCATATTTAGGTAGCCATACTCTTATCACGCTGTGCCTTGCTCTTCTCATTATGACGTTCGTGACAGAACAACCCACCATAAAAGGACCAAGCAGCGTAAAAAGGAGGAGCAGCGTTTGAGGGAGCAGACTGCATGGACATGGGACGAAATACTGGACGGTAAAGGATCCTGGATGTGGGAGGAAATACTGGCAGGAGAGGATCACCTGCCATGGAGGCAGGTGGAGATAGCACGGGAGGAACGGCGACGATATGGGGGTACAGAGCCCGAGAGGCAGCCGCAAGAACGTTTTTGGGGGGTGGCACACGAGGAGATTGCATGAGTCAGGTCGGAGACCTGAGCCAACTCCTCGTGCTTACTGTGGGGAGTGTGTTACTGGTGACTGTGTTATGCTGGAGCGCACAGTGTCTCCAGCCAGGAAGGAGGGTGCCTGCTCAGCACTCCTGGTCTCCAGTGTACCTCCTTGGACCAAGAAATCCTGCGCCGGCTTTGCGTACTGTGTCTCCGGTGAATCTCCACAGCCCAGTACGTCCTGTGCCAGTGCCGACACCACGCACCAGGCTTCCACTGCGCCTCCAGGGTCCAGTACGCCCGGTTCCTCCTCCCCGCACTCGCCCTGAGGTGCGTGTCTCCAGCCCGGTACCACCAGTTCCGGCACCACGCACCAGGTCTCCAGTGTGCCTCCAGGGTCCAGTACGCCCTGTACCTGCTCCTCGCACTCGCCCTGAGGTGTGTGTCCTCAGCCCGGTACCACCAGTTCCGGCACCACGCACCAGGTCTCCAGTGTGCCTCCAGGGTCCAGTACGCCCTGTACCTGCTCCTTGCACTCGTACTGAGGTGTGTGTCCTCAGCCCGGTACCACCAGTGCCGGCACCACGCACCAGGCCTACAGTAACGCCTCGGCAGTCCAGAGCGTCCGGCGACAGTACCCAGTCCAGAGCGTCCGGCGACAGTACCCAGTCCAGAGCGTCTGGCGACAGTACCCAGTCCAGAGCGTCCGGCGACAGTACCCAGTCCAGAGCGTCCGGCGACAGTACCCAGTCCAGAGCGTCAGGCAACATTACCCAGTCCAGATCGTCAGGCAACAGTACCCAGTCCAGAGCGTCCGGCGACAGTACCCAGTCCAGAGCGTCAGGCAACATTACCCAGTCCAGAGCGTCAGGCAACAGTACCCAGTCCAGAGCGTCCGGCGACAGTACCCAGTCCAGAGCGTCAGGCGACAGTACCCAGTCCAGAGCGTCAGGCGACAGTACCCAGTCCAGAGCGTCCGGCGACAGTACCCAGTCCAGAGCGTCAGGCGACAGTACCCAGTCCAGAGCGTCTGGCGACAGTTCACAGAGCGTTTATGGTTGCCTAGATTGGTTCTCAATCAGAGGCAGCTGTTTATCGTTGTCTCTGATTTGGGACCATATTTAGGTAGCCATATTCCTTGGATAGTTTGTGGGTTGCTATTCTATGTTTAGTTGCCTATTTGCACTAGTCATATAGCTTCACGGTACGTTTTGTTGTTTTGTATAGTTTTGTTCAGTGTTCGATAAGAGTTATGTACTCTTATCACGCTGTGCCTTGGTCTCCTCATTATGACGACCGTGACAGCTGTAACATAACAAAATGTTGAAAAAGTCAAAGGGGCCTGAATACTTTCCGAAGAAACGTTAACTTAATATTATTGCGCTGTTTGGGAGGAGAGCGTTATTGCACATAGATGTTTCATTGTATTATGTAGCTTGTGTATCATAAATAACCAACATAGTTGTTTGGGGCGTCAGGTAGCCTAGCCAGTGACCAAAATGTTGCTAGATCAAATCCCTGAGCTGACAAGGTAAGAATCTGTCCTTCTGCCCCTGAACAAGGCAGTTAACCCACTGTTCCCTGGTAGGCTGTCATTGTAAATTAGAATTTGTATAAGGAAATTCATTTTAAAATCAAGCTTTTCGTGTGCATCTCAATAAACTATAACCTAAATGCATTATTACCTCCAACTTGGCAAAATTCACATTTCCAATTGCCAACCCTGACATACCAAGCTAGAACGGGCCCTGCGTCCCAACCAATAGCCAATCTAGGCTAAATATCCTAAGCAGAGCTAGAGCAACTTCCAGAGAGTGTCAGGCTCCTTGGGCTTCGCAGTGACTTCTCTGGCTCTGGTTTGGTTCTCCCCGGCAGAGTGGTGTCGGCGTAACCAAGTTTTATGAACATCAATGAAGACACAGTGGAGTGTTGTGTTTTTTCAACGTTTTGATTGGCCAAGGTGGTAAAGCTTCCGACAGCCTTTCGACGGGCCTCATCATTCTCACTAGAGAGAAGACAGGGAAGAAACCAACATTTACCTACCTCTAGGCTGCTATACATATTTGATTTGTCATTCTAACGTTTTTTCATGGAATTTTTGTGGTAATATAATTTATTTAGAATTCATCAGAATACATTTTCCCAAAATATTTTTTACCATCTCTGTGTATTCTCAAATTGTAAAAAGTGAGGGAGCACCGCTCCTCCGTGCTCTGGCTGCACTACACCCCTGGATGTTAGACTCATTGCGATTGGGAGATAAATTAGAGGAAAGACAGTGAGTTAGTAGCTAAAGTTGCAGGGAGAGACTCGTACCTTAGCCCAAAGTCTGCAGGGCTACCCAAGACCAGACTCTGGCAGTTTCGTAATATTCATTGTGTAACAACAGTCCTTATACATAATTTATTCACAGTCACATCAGCAGGATTGCAGAGTAGAAATTATCACTGTTGTGACTTTTCTCTTGGAGAGGAACATTGGGGTTTGGAAACTGCTTCTGGTGCCCCAGCCAAATTCCCATGCTCCGTTTCAGAATCTTATCGCTCACATCCAAGCGTTGCCAGCTCTCCTGTCCCCCACCTCCATAAAACACTGGCTTCCTGTACGTGTACGCTAGGCACGGCTAGCAGGGAAGCAGTTAGTCACATTTAGGAGAAGTATGCACTTATGAAACTTCACACAGGGGAGTAGGAATAGAGCTATGTGGTGACTTCATGGCCAAGGGGAAAAAGCAGTAAACAGTGTCACGCTTCCAACGTAGCAACGCATCAACCCCATGGATTTTACAGGAGCTGTGATTTCCCAGGGCTGACCTAATTTAAAGGCCCCTGGTTTCCAGCCTTGGGCCCAGGGGCCATGAGAGCCTGTTTTACTACCGGTGGAGCAGTCAAACAGAAGATTAGTTGCTAGGCATATTTTGAAAGATGTTATTGTTCTGATCAGGATAGAAAAATGCTTGGACTGAAGAGATGCCAGTTTAAAAAGAAGGGTTGTATTTCTCTTCTGCTGTCTCTCAGGACCTTTGTCATTTATCCTGTAAAAACAAGGTCAGGGATTACGACATGCCTTTATGTTCTTTTACCTGTTTGTTATTTCATAATATTGTTTCTAAGCAATAGATGATTTCATCTAATGGTATGATTCAATTTGATGTGCGACAGAATGTAGTGATGTCCACAAATGCTGGTAATAGAGGAAAAAATAAGCAGGAAATAATCACACATTTGAATCCAGCTAATAATGAGATAATAAAAAAAAACTGTCCCACGAACTCCTAAGCCCAGGGCAAAGTATTTATTTTTTGTAATATCTAGTTAATATTAAACTATAAATTTGAAACGTCCATCATATTGTTCAATTAACTCAAGTCTAAGCCTTAGATGGCGATATCTACCAAGCTAACATATGGCATTCTTTTAAGAAAGTCATACTATGGACTATTTAGCTATTTGATTTTGAATTTTAGGACCCCTGTAGGTATAAACAAATATTTGATGAAACATTAAATATGGCCTTACTGCTATTAGCCCATAGAAAAGCATTGAAAAACATTTATACATGGCAAAAGAGATATTCCCCAAAATATGTCAAAAGAAAGTATGTTGAGGTATGTTTCCTCTATCTGACAGATATAGGGAAGGTCAGGAAATGTATATATATTTTGATGGGGAATAACCCATATTCCATTGACATGGAATGACCCTATTCACTTCCATTCATTTTTACTGCATAATCACGGGATGACCTTCGACGAGTCCTGTGAAGCTTGTAGAGCAAATGGTTGACACATTTGTGTTCATGAGAGTCTCTAGCTCAAACCGTTCGGACTTTACAGACGTTTTCATGAGAAGACCTGTGCTTATCTGGCTGACGCTTGACCCACGTGACCACTGCACACAGCAAGCTGTGACTTACTGGTCTGGTGTCTCGGGCTTGTAAAAGGGGAGGTTAGCAAAAATGTCGAGCGACTTTGAGAGACTTTTCGATTGGTTCTCATATGCACTCTATCTGTATGTGCAACGCCCCCCCCCCCCCCCCCCCCCCCCACCACACGGTTTCTTCTCAAATTGCTACACCCCTACTAGAGAGGTAAACAAGCCAAGATAAATCAAGAGCTAACTAAAACTGTGTTGAGAAAAACTCTTTGATCAATCTTTCTAAAAAGGAGACTGCACTGCCACATAATAATAATAATACTATTTATTCAACTTATATAGCGTATTCAATGACGTGTTCAATGAATCCCAAAGTGCTTTAACATAGTAACAACCAGCTTAGGGATTTAATGAAATAGGAGTCAGTTGAAGCATTTTGATCCTTTGTGCAAGAGGAGGATGTATTGGCGGTTTTTCAACAGGCTTTGGGGAAAAGCCTCATTTACCAGCTAGCTAGTTCTAGTCTTCAAGAAGCTAGGAAAACAGCCTCCAATTCTGACAGTCCCCGCTAAAGGCTGTGGTGGACGGAGGACCAAATCCACGAGGTAACAGACCGGGAAAGATGTGTTGGCCTCAGTCATATACAGCTCCAAAATCATCTGAATTGTTGTGGGTGAAGTACATATGATCTACATATGGCATGTACAATGACCTAGAACTGTACTTCAACGGTATAGAATGGCACTGTAAAGGATACATGTAACGTCACCAGGGTACAGAGGGATAAAATACACCTTCACTCGACATCTTCACTGAGTCCACACCTTCATATTTCACAAAGCCATTCCATGTTTGCTTCATGCATTATATCATCCTGTAAAATAAAGTTACTTTTTTTTACATGCTCTGTTTTCTTTATCTTTACATTAGTAAATGTTGCATTAGATAGACATTTTAGGTTGACTTGATGAAAGATGACTAATATCACTTTTGGTTTTTTTGGTCACACTTCCTGTAGTCTTTTTGGTCCAGACTATGATCTATTCATGTTTAGGGTACTTCATGTTCATGCATTGCCAAAATTAGGGGGCAGGGAGGAAACTTGCCAGAAGTGAACATGGGTAGTATAGTAGCTAGCTTGCTAGAATGCACGGATGATTCACATCATTGCATTATTATGTAAACAGAGGACATCCGATAAGGAAAATCAATAACTTCAGCGGGGTAAGGAAATGTTCAGCCTATAATTAGCTAACTACTTCATTTCTAAATAAAACATACATTTGATTAGCTAGTCAATTCCGAGTTGATAGCAAGCAAACTACAGTTATTAGCTGGCTAGCTTTCTGTGGGCTGAACAATACTAGCTAACGTTAGCGTTGTGACTTGCTAGCCACAATAATGTATCGTTTAACAGGTTGCCGTTTTAAGCGCTTTGAGATTGTATGAAAAGCTCTATAGAAAGGTAATACATTCTTAGTATTGTTATTAGTTGTCTAATATGTCTCTCGTTTTAGTGTAGAAGGGTTGTTATAACATTTAGAAAATGTGTGTGATGATTTATGTGCCCTATTCATGATGTTAGTGGCAAACAATGTCAAAACTCCAAAGGTTTGTGTTTGCTAGCTAGTTACTGTGTGTGGGTCATGTTAGAAGGGATCCAGCATTTGTCAAATTAATGCCAAAAGTTGATTGCATTTTAGCTAACCCTAAATCTTTTCCTAACCTCAACCTAATTCTCCTAACCTACAACGTTAATTCTCCTAACCTGCTACGAAAAGTCAAATCTGATTTTAATTGGACAAAAACTGGATTCATTCTATCCATGGCACTTTGTGAGTTTGCTATCCCAGAGGGCTTTCTGGAAGCAGAAGGGCTGGGGTGGTCCTACTGTATGTTAAACAATAGAGTCGTTCAATTCCAACACGTGTAGGGTGCCGCCTTGAAGTCTGAGGGCACAGTCCCTTCATTATGGTTGTGTCGTGCCGGCATATCAAAGCAGCCCGTTCCAGACTCTCAAGTCAAGGACATAGAGAGGATGGTGTTAGCAAGGCTAACCTACTTCAGACGAGTCCTGTGAAGCTTGTGGACGTCGTAGAGCAAAAAATAATAATGAGAAGACCTGTTTCCCGGGATGTCTCCTGGTCTCAATAACAGTGTTGTAGCTCTGCCGCCGTCCACCGCATAGCCGAATGGCAGTCATCGGCGGATGCAGTGGATTGAGGTTTAGCAGACAGATTTTTAGGAATTTAACGGTTATTAAATTATGCTAATTCAATTACGCGTGGGCGTACAGACATCAACTCCAGGTTTTTTTTGTCCAAATCAAATTGAAAACATTTTATAACAGAAGTCCTCAAAAACTTTAATTTCGTATTACCTTTCATGGTAAACACTGCCATGTTGTTTTTCCTTTGTGTCACCACAATGACACGGTGGGCAGTCTGAAGAGGATTGTCAGGACATTTGCCACACAGCAGAATAAGGTCATTCCCTGAGGTCCTGTCAATACATAATTAAACAGACAGGATACAGATACACCCCTTGTTTGCCCTTTCTCTTCTTCTTCTTAGTTGACTGCAGTCCCTAAACAGTAAGCTACAGTGGTAACTGGTAACACATCATTTAGATAGTTCCCCTATCTATACAGTATAGAAACAAACTATCAGTGACATTTTCACTCTCACAGATCCTTTTTGAATAGTAAGGAATAAAGAAAAAGCACCAGCCATGATTCATCAGTTGCTCTTTAGCCTCTGTGTACCATGACCCAGACACACACGTTATGGCCATTTGTGGGGTCCTTTGTACACGAGTATTTATCCAGTCCAGAGTGTGTGTGTCAGCTTAATGTGTATCAAGCTGTATTTGACTTCAGTCGGGAGTTGAGGTGGACATATTGCATCTCTATTCATTTAGTTCAACAAAGCGGAAAAATGAAATTTTGTAGAAACACATCCCTCATTGGCGGTCCTACTTTTGACCTGCTCGTAAACAGTGTACTCCAGACCTATCAAATTCGTAGAACAAAAATGTCTGTTCCTTCTCTCCAATAACTGATTGCAGCCATCCAGTAGTTCATGTGCTGATGGCTATCCTGGCGTAGACATGCCTCTGTTCTGGCCTGCTGGAGCCGTGTGAGGTCTGCTGGAAGTCACATTATGCTACCAATGACTCTTCCACACACAGAAACAGTTTCAGATCACATTTTTGATATGGGAAGGAGTTTCTGTTAAATATGTGAAAGGGCTTCGACATTTTATACATAACGTTCATGGGTATGTATATTGATTTCAAAGTGAGATTACCATACAGTAGCTGTTGTGTAATGATCGGAGAAATGCTGAGAAAGCCAAAGCGCTGACAAAGGCATCGATGGTAGGTTTACATTAGGTCTCAAAGTACTTCATATTGTAAAGGGGGAAATCGTCTTTGTCTACCATCATGCACATCGGCCAGTGTTGAAGCTTCCTTGTCATAATCCATATATATAGTATGGAATGTAAATAGTAGATGATGCACTCAACCCCATAGAGACCTTTCCATAATCTGAGGACTGACAGAATGGGCTATCAACTGGGGTCAATCTGATTGTTGTAGCGATATCCTGCTCTTGTGAGTTTGTTATCTCAACAATACACCTTGTCTGAAAAAAATGGGTGGATTCAGTGTACGCTTGTGTATACTGGACGTCCAACAGATTCCACAAGCAACGTCTTCTTGGATGAGACCCTGTTCGGAGAGTCACATATATATGTACTCAATGATCCAGCACATTCCCAGTCATTCTAATCCATTAATCCATCTTTTACCGAGGATGAATGGATATCATCATGATGGTAATCCTTTAATTTAACATATCTTAAAATGTTTAGAATTATGCCTCAGTATTTCAAAGAAGAGCTTAATCCTTGGTGCACATTGTTAAAGGTACTGTACAAACCCCAGAGGCTTCAACAGTCATGTAATTAGCTAATACCTCAAACAGGATATGAGAACAGCATTGTTATGATCTGTGACTTTGATATCAAGCCTGTTGCCACATCTTATTGCTTTACCACTGCTCAAGACACACTGCTAAAAATGCAACTCTACACGGCCTCATACTCCATGAATGGGAAGTCAATAATTGTCCGGAAATCACCTCTATGCCAGCAGTCTCAACAGTTCCGATGCATCCCAAACACAGGTACAGTAAATGATGGATCAGCAGGATTGCTTAGAAGAAGAAGTAAAGGTTCACCTTACCTAAGGCTCACTTCCGGGAGAGCATGGTGTGTTTTATGGGGGATCTTGGAACAGGGAACTGTGTTCAACAACTTCCTGACAGGAAACGAGGACATCCAGGGGCCCCGGGAGTAGTTCTTGGCATAACAAAGACAGAGGAATTTTTTTACTCTGAGGTTTTATATCAGTTGAGCTATTAACGAGATTAGCATCTGATATAAGGAATGGGAAATGGTTTGGGTCTTATAAGAGGATGTCAATTCAGAAGAACTGTTATCTTTAATTGAGAACGGGGATCAATTAATTAAATCAATGTGTAAAGCCTGCAGGCCTGAATCCTAACTTGACAGCAACTCAAATATCCACGGAAGCCACCCATAGTGATCAATGGATGATTCACACAAAAGTCTGCATTTATGCATGTGTAAAGTCAAGTTAGGATTTTCCCAAGAATATAAAAAACGCACAAAAATAGGTATAATGAATACATGAATACATATATACATCATTTGATGTTTAAACTGTACAGATAAATGGAATCAAAGGCACACTGCAGAATGAGAGATAACTTCTGGGAATATCCCAGCCAGTGTACACCCCGGGACATACTGAGGATGTGACATGTGCACTGAGCTGTGACCATTTGATCATATTTAGACAGATGTTGGGGAGCTGATGTGAATGAATGTAGCATGTTGTGATGACTTGAGAAGCTTTCATCAGATCATGCATGGTGGTGATCGCTTTAATCTCAGCTCTCACTGTATACATTTGGATTTGGGGACTCCCTCCCGTCAGGTTAAAACAATCTGGAATTCGCAAACCATGTCTACAAATGTGGTGATACATGTAATAACACAATTTGTTATGTTAATATCCTACAATATCCTACCCTACATAATCCTACATAACGTAGTATAGTTTTGTGTACACATTTAAATGTATTTTCCTGTCAGTAACCACATTCTAAAAACACTATAAAAAAAAAATCACAATAGCTGTGATAGAAACAGGAAGTTTTGGGAAAATTGTATAAATGCCGACAGATAATTTGTTCGTTCGACATGGTGGGATCTTTTTGTGTCTGCGAAATGTATTATACGGTGGAAATGTATTTTATGTACAAGTATTGATATAATAACCATCATATCGAAGTTAACTTGGAGTCACACGATGTTTTGTTACTAAAGCACCTTATACCACCCACCACTGCGACCTGTATGCTCTAGTCGGCTGGCCCTCGCTACATATTCGTCGCCAGACCCACTGGCTCCAGGTCATCTACAAGTCCATGCTAGGTAAAGCTCCGCCTTATCTCAGTTCACTGGTCACGATGGCAACACCCACCCGTAGCACGCACTCCAGCAGGTGTATCTCACTGATCATCCCTAAAGCCAACACCTCATTTGGCCGCCTTCCGTTCCAGTTCTCTGCTGCCTGTGACTGGAACGAATTGCAAAAATCGCTGAAGTTGGAGACTTTTATTTCCCTCGCCAACTTCAAACATCTGCTATCTGAGCAGCTAACCGATCGCTGCAGCTGTACATAGTCTATCGGTAAATAGCCCACCCAATTTTACCTACCTCATCCCCATACTGTTTTTATTTATTTACTTTTCTGCTCTTTTGCACACCAATATCTCTGTATCTCTGTATCTCTATACCTGTACATGACCATCTGATCATTTATCACTCCAGTGTTGATCTGCAAAATTGTAATTATTCGCCTACCTCCTCATGCCTTTTGCACACAATGTATACAGACTCTCTTTTTTTTCTACTGTGTTATTGACTTGTTAATTGTTTACTCCATGTGTAACTCTGTGTTGTTGTCTGTTCACACTGCTATGCTTTATCTTGGCCAGGTCGCAGTTGCAAATGAGAACTTGTTCTCAACTAGCCTAACTGGTTAAATAAAGGTGAAATAAAATCAAATAAAAAATAAAAAATAAATATGTTGTGTAGTCCTCCCACTACGACTCGGGAACCATGCAGTTTATTAGGTTACAAATTAAATAAATTATAATATAAATTATAGCTTATACCTTCACAGGGTGGTGAAAGTGCACGGTGATGATCTTGATAGTCTTTTTTCAATAAATATCGAGGGTCTTATTCTGGCAACATGATGCTTTACTGCCATTTGACAAATGTAAATATTCTCACTATTATCCATGATAATCTCATATCCTACCCGCACAGCCTACCCGCACTGTATCTGCAAGCTGTTGGCTGGAGCACACGTGCCAAAAGCAGAGTAGGCACATTTGCTATTTAAACAGTTTTTGTGACAAAACTATCGGTAGAGTTGAAAATGCTATGGAAAAACACTGAACTTAAGTTGTCATGTATTTAGTTAAAATCTAAAGGGAAAAAGTACATTTTGTGTGCACTACAGCATCACACACAGATTTTTATCCACACAAGTTCATTAGGTGGCAACACAACACTGGTGGGGAAATGCACAAAATACTGTAGATGGCATCATGAGGAGGAAAATGATGTGGATATATTGAAGCAACATCTCAAGACATCAGTCAGGAAGTTAAAGCTCTTCCAAATGGACAATGACCCAAGCATACTTCCAAAGTTGTGGCAAAATGGCTTAAGGACAACAAAGTCAAGGTATTGGAGTGGCCATCACAAAGCCCTGACCTCAATCCCGTAGACAATTTGTGGGCAGAACTGAAAAAGTGTGTGTGAGCAAGGAGGCCTACAAACCTGACTCAGTTACACCAGCTCTGTCAGGATAAATGGGACAAAATTCACCCAACTTGCTGTGGGAAGCTTGTGGAAGGCTACCCGAAAAGTCTGACCCAAGTTAAACAATTTAAAGGCAATGCTACCAAATTTGAATTGAATTCATGTAAACTTCTGACCCACTGGGAATGTGATGAAAGAAATAAAAGATGAAATAAATAATTCTCACTGCAAATGCAAATTAATTACTTAAAAATCATACAATGTGATTTTCTGGATTTTTGTTTTAGATTCCGTCTCTCACAGTTGAAGTGTACCTACGATAAAAATTACAGACCTCTACATGCTTTGTACGTGGAAAATCGGCAGTGTATCAAATACTTGTTCTCCCCACTGTATTTGGCTAAGGTGTATGTAAACTTCCGACTTCAACTGTACACTCTGTTCTGGGCCAGTTTAACTGGATCTTCCTTTGCAGCACTTGACCATATGACTGGACAATGATCAAGGTAAGATAAAACTAGAGCCTGCAGACTTGCTTTGTGGAGTGTGGTGTCAAAAAAGCAGAGCATCTCTTTATTACAGACAGCCCTCTCCCCATCTTTACAACTTTTGAATCTATATGTTTTGACCATGACAGTTTACAATCTAAAGTAACACCAAGTAATTTAGTCTTCTCAACTTGTTCAACAGCCACACAATTAATTACCAGATTCAGCTGAGGTCAGGACCAGTTTATTACTGGCCATCCATTCCAAAACTGATTGCAACTCTTTGTTAAGGGTTTCATTGACTTCATTAGCTGAGGTTGCTGATGCGTATATGGTTGAATCAGCATACATGGACACACCTGCTTTGTTTAATACTAGTGGCAGATAGAAAAGAGTAGAGGGCCTAGAGAGCTGCCGTACGGTAAACCACACTTTACATGTTTGTCATTAGAGAAGCTTCCATTAAAGAAAACCCTCTGTTATATTACATAGATAGCTCCAAGTCCAGGTGGAAAAGCCATAACACATACAGTAGCAGTCAAAAGTTTGTACACATCTACTCATTCAAGTTTTTTAAAACTATTTTCTACATTGTAGAATAATAGTGAAGACATAAACTATGAAATAACACATATGGAATCATGTAGTAACCAAAAAAAGTGTTAAACAAGTCAAAATGTATTTTAGATTTTAGATTCTTCAAAGTAGCTACCCTTTGCCTTGATAACAGCTTTGCACACGCTTAACATTCTCTCAACCAGCATCACCTTTAATGATTTTCCAACAGTCTTGAAGGAGTTCCCACATATGTCGAGCACGTGTTGGCTGCTTTTCCTTCACTCTTCACTCAACTCATCCCAAACCATCTCAGTAGGGTTGAGTTTGGCTGATTGTGGAGGCCAGGCCATCTGATGCAGCACTCTATCGCTCTCCAAATAACCCTTACACAGCCTGGAGGTGTTGGGTGTACACAGCCTGGAGGTGTTGGGTCATTATCATGTTGAAAAACAAATGATAGTCCCACTAAGCGCAAACCAGATAGGATGGCGTATCTCTGCAGAATGTTGTGGTAGCCATGTTGGTTAAGTGTGCCTTGAATTCTAAATAGATCACCGATAGTGTGACCAGCAAAGCACCCACACACCATCACACCTCCTCCATGCTTCGCGGTGGGAACCATACATGTGGAGATCATCCGTTCACCTACTCTGCGTCTCATAAAGACACAGAGGTTGGAATCAACAATCTCAAATTTGGACTCATCACACCAAAAGGACAGATTTCCACCAGTCTAATGTCCATTGCTCATGTTTCTTGGCATAAGAAAGTCTCTTCTTATTATTGGTGTCCTATAGTAGTGGTTTCTTTGCAGCAATTTGACCATGAAGGCCTAATTCACACAGTCTCCTCTGAAAAGTTGATGTTAAGATGTGTCTGTTACTTGAACTCTGTGAAGCATTTATTTGGGCTGCAGTTTCTGAGGCTGGTAAGTCTAATTAATTTATCCTCTGCAGCAGAGGTAACTCTGGTTCTTCCTTTCCTGTGGCAGTCCTCTTGAGAGCTAGTGGCATCATAGCACTTTATGGTTTAAACAACTACACTTTCAAAGTTCTAGAAAGTTTCCGCGTTGACTGACCTTCATGTCTTAAAGTAATGGACTGTCGATTCTCTTTGCTTATTTGAGCTGTTGTTGCCATAATATGGACTTGGTCTTTTACCAAATAGGGCTATCTTCTGTATACCACCACTACCTTGTCACAACACAAATGATTGGCTCAAACGCATTAAGCAAAGAAATTCCACAAATTAACTTTTTACAAGGCACACCTTGTGTGTGCAAGGTGTGCAAGGCTGTCAGTGTGCAAGGCTGTCATCAAGGCAAAGGGGGGCTACTTTGAAGCATCTCAAATATATAAAAGTATGAAATTTTTTGGTTATTACATGATTCCATGTGTCTTATTTCATAGTGTTGATGTCACGTTCTGACCATAGTTCTTTTGTGTTTTCTTTGTTTTGTGTTGGATCAGAACGTGAGCTGAGTGGGCATTCTATGTTGTGTGTCTAGTTTTCCCATTTATATGTTTGGCCTGATATGGTTCTCAATCAGAGGCAGGTGTTAGTCATTGTCTCTGATTGGGAACCATACAGTGCCTTGCGAAAGTATTCGGCCCCCTTGAACTTTGCGACCTTTTGCCACATTTCAGGCTTCAAACATAAAGATATAAAACTATATTTTTTTGTGAAGAATCAACAACAAGTGAATCAATCATGAATCAATCACAATCATGAAGTAGAACGACATTTATTGGATATTTCAAACTTTTTTAACAAATCAAAAACTGAAAAATTGGGCGTGCAAAATTATTCAGCCCCTTTACTTTCAGTGCAGCAAACTCTCTCCAGAAGTTCAGTGAGGATCTCTGAATGATCCAATGTTGACCTAAATGACTAATGATGATAAATACAATCCACCTGTGTGTAATCAAGTCTCTGTATGAATGCACCTGCACTGTGATAGTCTCAGAGGTCCGTTAAAAGCGCAGAGAGCATCATGAAGAACAAGGAACACACCAGGCAGGTCCGAGATACTGTTGTGAAGAAGTTTAAAGCCGGATTTGGATACAAAAAGATTTCCCAAGCTTTAAACAAGGAGCACTGTGCAAGCAATAATATTGAAATGGAAGGAGTATCAGACCACTGCAAATCTACCAAGACCTGGCCGTCCCTCTAAACTTTCAGCTCATACAAGGAGAAAACTGATCAGAGATGCAGCCAAGAGGCCCATGATCACTCTGGATGAACTGCAGAGATCTACAGCTGAGGTGGGAGACTCTGTCCATAGGACAACAATCAGTTGTGTATTGCACAAATCTGGCCTTTATGGAAGAGTGGCAAGAAGAAAGCCATTTCTTAAAGATATCCATAAAAAATGTCGTTTAAAGTTTGCCACAAGCCACCTGGGAGACACACCAAACATGTGGAAGAAGGTGCTCTGGTCAGATGAAACCAAAATTGAACTTTTTGGCAACAATGCAAAACGTTATGTTTGGCGTAAAAGCAACACAGCTCATCACCCTGAACACACCATCCCCACTGTCAAACATGGTGGTGGCAGCATCATGGTTTGGGCCTGCTTTTCTTCAGCAGGGACAGGGAAGATGGTTAAAATTGATGGGAAGATGGATGGAGCCAAATACAGGACCATTCTGGAAGAAAACCTGATGGAGTCTGCAAAAGACCTGAGACTGGGACGGAGATTTGTCTTCCAACAAGACAATGATCCAAAACATAAAGCAAAATCTACAATGGAATGGTTCAAAAATAAACATATCCAGGTGTTAGAATGGCCAAGTCAAAGTCCAGACCTGAATCCAATCGAGAATCTGTGGAAAGAACTGAAAACTGCTGTTCACAAATGCTCTCCATCCAACCTCACTGAGCTCGAGCTGTTTTGCAAGGAGGAATGGGAAAAAATTTCAGTCTCTCGATGTGCAAAACTGATAGAGACATACCCCAAGCGACTTACAGCTGTAATCGCAGCAAAAGGTGGCGCTACAAAGTATTAACTTAAGGGGGCTGAATAATTTTGCACGCCCAATTTTTCAGTTTTTGATTTGTTAAAAAAGTTTGAAATATCCAATAAATGTCGTTCCACTTCATGATTGTGTCCCACTTGTTGTTGATTCTTCACAAAAAAATACAATTTTATATCTTTATGTTTGAAGCCTGAAATGTGGCAAAAGGTTGCAAAGTTCAAGGGGGCCGAATACTTTCGCAAGGCACTGTATTTAGGTAGCCTGTTATGTGTTGGGTTTTGTGGGTGGTTGTCTTCTGTCTTTGTGTCTATGCACCAGATAGGACTTTTTGATTTGTCACATTTGTTGTTTTGGTATTTTGTAGTGTTCACGTTTATTGTCTTTTATTAAACATGTTGAACACTAACCACGCTGCGCTTTGGTCCGATCCTTCGTCCACAGAAGAAAGCCGTTACAGTTGATGTCTTCACTATTTTTCTCCCTTGAATGAGTAGGTGTGTCCAAACTTTTGACTGGTACTATATGTTGTCAACGTCAGTTTATGGTCAATATTATCAAAGGCTGCAATGAAATATGACAGTACAGCCTCCACAATCTTCTTATCAATTTATTTAAACCAATCACCAGTCATTTGTATCAGTGCAGTACTATAAGCATGCTAAAACTCTCTTGTTAATTTGTTTAGCATTGTATTTGGTTTTTACAATAGTTTTCAAATAGTCCAATAGTTTGCTAAGAGCTAGATGATACAGTAGGTCTGCTGTTAGAACCAGTACATTTTTACCACTCATGGGTAGCGGAAAGACTTTGGCTTTCCCCCAGGCGTGAGGACAAAGGGCTCAGATTAAATATATGACAGGAGTGGCTATAGAGTCAGCTACTATCCCCAGTCGCTTTCCATCTAAGTTGTAAACGCCAAGAGGTTTGTCATTATTGATCGATAACAATCATTTTTCCACCTCCCACACTAACTTCACAAAATGTAGTTGCTTTATTTCATTATTTGTTTTTTTTATGCACGAGTACGATGGCTCACTGTTCATTGTTGGCATTTCGTGCCTAAGTTTGCCCACTTTTCCAATAAAGCAATCATTCAAATAATTCTCCACATCAAATGGTTTTGTGATTAATAAGTTGAATTTGCCTTTCTGTCCATAATTGATGGAGCCTTATGGATTGTCTTTATGGGTGTAAGAGGTGCAATCAAAGAGTGAACTTCGTCTTTAAATAATAGTCTTATTGTTGCTATTGAAAAAGGAAGAGGAGCCAGCTAATCACCAGGCTGCACAGATGTTGAGTACCAGCAATACTCAAGCCAGTGTGTCCAGACATGGTCAGGCACTGTGAATAGAACATTAGTCAAGGTAGTGATCGTTGAGTAAAGAGGATGACATAATCAGCATCCACTCATTTACAAGTAGAATACACACATCCGTTACTTGCAGGTGCAGGGTACAAAAAGAAAAGTAATGAAAGAAAGACAGATGTCTGCACACTGTTGAATTTTCCACAGTTTTATTGAGAGCAATGTTTTTGACCCAGAGGTCCTCATCAGGCTTTAATCAGCATTTGATGCTGATTAGGTCCAAATTATTTATTAGAAGAATCAGGAATTCATTTCAGTGCTGCATAGCCCACAGGGATAACTTTAATTAAAGTAGTATAATCATTCTAATGGTTCTGTTCCAGTTTCTCGTTCCGGTCATTTCTTGATGTCTAACTCTGCCACTGACTGTTTTCCTCCTCATCCATTGCTGCCATATGTTCATAACGCTGACGTCTTTTCAGGGCACAATGTTATCTAAGCCTAATGTTTTAACAGTGTTTTCGTCTCCTGTGTGTCTCATCCTAACGTCTTCGACTACTCTGGAACAGGCAACACTGCCACCACTGAGAGTAGAAGTAGCAGCAGGTAGCCTAGCGGTTAAGAGCATTGAGCCATTAACCGAAAGGTCGCTGTTTCGAATCACTGAGCCTATTAGGTGAACAATTGGTTTATGTGCCCTTGAGCAAGGCATTTAGCCATAATTGCTCATGTAGCTGCGATTCCTCACCACAGATTGGCAGAATCCTTTTTTTCCCTTTAACGAGTCTGACGCGAACGATATACTGCTTTCTCGGGAACAGGCCCAGATCCCTGTGATTTGCATGAAGAGGAGGTGGAGAAAAAGGAGCCAAAGGGCGGGCTGCCTTCTGAGAATTCGTAGGCAATCGAATAAACCCCCACTTCCTTCCATTCTGCTAGCAAACGTGCAATCTTTCGACAATAAAAATCGAGGACCTACACGCATGATTAAACTACCAACTGGACATTCAAAACTGTAATGTCTTATGCTTCACGGAGTCATGGTTGAACAACGACACTATCAACATACAGCTGGTTGGTTATATGCTGTACCGACAGAATAGAACCGTGGCGTCTGGTAAGACAATTTAAGGACTATTTATTTTTGTAAGTAACAGCTGGAGCAAGATATCTAAGGAAGTCTCGGGCTATTGCTCACCTGAGGTAGGGTATCTCATGATAAGCTGTAGACCACGCTATCTACTTAGAGTGTTTTCATCTGTATTTTTCATAGTTGTTTACATACCACCACAGTCAGAGGCTGGCACTAAGACAACATTGAATGAGCTGTATTCCGCCATACGCAAACAAGAAAACGCTCTGGAATATGTTCCTGGGATTCTTCCGATGGCATTGAGGAGTACACCACATCATTCATTGGCTTCATCAATAAGTCGTACTCACGGTAACCGTACGTACATACCCCAACCATAAACCATGGATTACAGGAAACATCCGCGCTGAGCTAAAGGGTAGAGCTGCCTCTTTCAAGGAGCAGGACTCTAACCCGGAATCTTACAAGAAATCCCGCTATGCACTCCGACAAACCATCAAACAGGCAAAGCGCCAACACAGGACTAAGATCAAATTGTACTACAGTGACACGAGCTGACCAGATGAGCTAAACTACTTCTATACTCGCTTCGAGGCAAATAACACTGAAACATTCATAAGAGCACCAGCTGTTCCGGAAGACTACGTGATCACGCTCTCGAAAGCAGATGTGAGTAAAACTATCAGGACGTGTACTGCGAGCCAACTGGCAAGTGTCTTCACTGACATTTTTAACAACTCCCTGTCCGAGTCTGTAATACCAACATGTTTTAAGCAGACCACCAGAGTGCCTGTGCCCAAGAACATGTAACCTGCCTAAATGACTACCGACCCGTAGCACTCACGTCTGTAGCCATGAAGTGCTTTGAAAGGCTGATCATGGCTCACATCAACACTATTATCCCAGAAACACTAGACCCACTCCAATTTGCATACCGCCCCAAAAGATCCACAGATGATGCAATATTGCACTCCACACTGCCCTTTCCCACCTGGACAAAAGGAACACCTATGTGAGAATGCTATCCCACCCTCCCCCCACACACACTTTAATAACTCTACCTACATGTACATATTACCTCAACTAAGCAGTGCCTCCGCACATTGACTCTGTACCGGTACCACCCCGTCTATAGTCTCGCTATTGTTATTATTACTTGTTACTTTATTTCTTATTCTTATCCATATTTTTTTAAACTGTATTGTTGGTTAGGGCCTCATAAGTAAGCATTTCACTGTAAGGTATTGTTGGTTATTGTTGGTTAGGGCCACATAAGTAAGCAAGTTGTATTCCGCGCATGTGGCTAATACAATTTGATTTGATTTGAGTTTGAACTCACTCTGGATAAGAGTATCTGTTAAAATGTAAGTAGTTTTGTGATTTTTTTCCTTTATCTAACTAGGCAAGTCAGTTAAGAACAAATTCTTAATTTCAACGGCCTTGTTCAGGGGTAGAACGGCAGATTTTTACCTTGTCAGCTCGGGGATTTGATCTTGCAACCTTTCGGTTACTAGTCCAATGCACTAACCACTAGGCTACCTGCCACCCCATTTGTGTCTCAACACGTTGGAGAAGTAACTTCTGATTATAGGATTTGCTCAAGTAGGGAATAAAATGTATCTAGTTATATATGCTTTTAGGGCTCGATTCAATTAGTATCGTGGAAATTCAGCACTATATCACAATAACAATTTGAAGGTAATTTCCGAGAAGAGCCGACATATGCAATGTTTACCGTGAATGCAGTCTCGACGAATGGGGGAAAACTGCCTTTAAATTTCAACTGCGCTATACTGTAGCGCTGAGCTTCAGCGGTACAGATTGAATCGAGCCCTTAGAAAATCATTGGGCCTTTGTCTTATGATCAACAGCTTAGAGGGACAGCGACCAGAGATGATAATGCATAATAATAATGCAATACTCTATCAACATTCATGATAGAAATCATCAATGAGTTTGATTAGCAACAAATACTTTCGGCTGTTCGATAATTGGAATATTGGGATTCTGATCAAAATGCTAAGTGGCACTGGTTTCACTATGGCGATATGGCCTGACAGATGTTGATGTTCTGTATGGTGTGAAACAGGAAGCATGTGAGACAGTCTGTAATGGATAGACCCAAAAGTCTTGAATGAATTATCTCTTTTACAGTTTACGTCAATGGTAGAGGGAGCCGCTGCTAACAAGTCCTAATATTTATTTCATTTAAACCCTCCCTTCCAGACGTATTTGTTATCAAAAGCCCTGAGGAGAGGCTGTTATGGTCTCACACATGAAACAGTTTTATATATAGAGAGAGAAATCCTTGTTTTCAGTTTAGGATTGGATAGGTGTTAGTGTTGGCACTAGTTCTGGATTGCCCAATAGCTTTCCTCTTTCATGCTGTCGTAAATCAGCAAGCCAATGATTAGCTTTCTCCGGATGGCTCCAAGGCAGCTCTGTTAGAAACAGGATCAAAGAACCCCAGGAAGCTGTTCATTTCAACTCTATTTCAACCTCTGATCTGGGAACTGTTTAAAAAAACAACCAATATTTACGACACTTTTTACACAGGCTATACTTGATATATATCTTAAACTCGCTCCTTCCTACAGTGGCATGTATTCATGGATGCCAAGGGAAGCCAGGCTTCCACAAAAAAATTACCAAGAAAAAAATAAAAATACAGAAAACGTTTTGAATTGTTACATCTCGTTGTGTTGTTGTTGTCACGTTCTGACCTTAGTTCCTTTGTTTTGTCTTTGTTTTAGTATGGTCAGGGCGTGAGGGGGTGGGCAGTCTGTTTGTTTTTCCAAGTTGGTTTCTGTGTTCGACCTAGTATGGTTCTCAATCAGAGGCAGGTGTCGTTAGTTGTCACTGATTGAGAATCATACTTAGGTAGCCTTTTTCCACCTGTGTTGCGTGGGTGTTTATTTTCTGTTCTGTGTTTTGTTGCACCGTTCAGGACTGTTCGTTTGTCGTGTATTGTTTTTGCTTCAGTATTCATTCTTTATTAGATTACAGTGAATACTGACCACGCTGCACCTTGGTCCTCTCTTTCTCCCGACGACAACCGATACAGTTGTCCTCCGGTGGCTAGCTAGTTAAATTGGCCCTTTCCTAAATTAGCCATGAATGGAGATAGGGATTTGGACATGTGTTTTTACTTAATTACCTTGTTGACCATGCTGTATGTCATGTAATTGTTTGTTACATGCAATATGTTTTGTGGACTTCACTGGACAGATGTTGCTCTCTGGTTTTATAATGAAACAAATGTGTGGTTGATTTTATTCGGCCACTGTGTCTTCTTATTGTCTCGGGCCTGAGGCCTATATAGCACAGTGTTAAGGCATATGAACTAACAGGTTATAGAGCAGACAACCCAATTATCACAACATACTTAGGTTGTAATATGGCTATTTCCTGGATTGGCTTCCCTGGTAATTTTACCCACGCACCTCTGCTGCCTTCCTATCATAAACATTAATTTCTTTCTTCATTTTGGGTTGTGTTAGGGTTTTGATTGAACTGTTATGCAACCTTGAAATAAGTTGGGGACGATGAAGTCAATTCTCGCGATCATTTTGCGATGAGCCGTCCGTGTGTGAAAGGGAGTATGACTATTATGGCTATTCAAACTCTAAAACTATCTTCCTGCAAACAGAAAGCAGATAAGGTGGGTGGCCAGAACAATTCAATGTGTCTTTCTCTGGACAGGTCATTAAGAATTGATGTGGTTCCATGCCTTTGAGGATATAAGCTACTTTAAAGACATGCATTGTAGCACACAGTCAATTAACTGTACATTTCCTTTTTTTTACTTTGATGTTTTCAGATTGTTTTCTTGTTCCAGGTTAGAACACAACTCACTCCAAGGACACAGGGGAGAAGATGAGCTCATGCTACATCACTGCATTACCAGAAGTTACAAGAACAGGCTCCTCTTTTTAACAGTAGAACCTATTGTCACTCCAACCCATACTCTTATCATATTTCCCCAGAGAGGGTGGTTTCACCATGCTGTCAGTCAGTCCTCTTCAATTGCTGTCTGGAAAGAGAGAGAGAGACTAATTCTGACAGATATTTCCCCGTAGACTTCACACCCAGGCTTTTATCTCTGTGATGGACGCAGTCCTGAGGGGGATTAGTCACTGTCTGGTTGGCTGTAGTGAGCCTAGGCAGGGCGGCACTCAGCACTCACAAGCCCTGTTAAACTCAAACACTGCCATAACCAAGATAGGAGAGATGGAGACGCGTGGTGATGGAAGGAAACCGGGAGAATGTGTGCCAAAACAGGAATCACCCCGACTATTATGAATTGGTTTTGGTTCCTAAATAGAGACAGGCTGTTTGGCGGGGACTGGTTTTGTATTACAAATTACTGCACTGTACAAGTATCCCTCTTGGATACTGTACTGCTAAAATCACACTAATGTAGCTAGAAATGGCTTAATCAAGGATTTCAGTCTGCTCCATCCCTATTACGGGGCCTTTGCTAGAATTTGCACATGTTATCCAATCACAAATGTTACTTTTGTTCTACAATTTGACAATACCAATGACTATTTTTTACTACACAATTGTTCAGACAGAAGGGTAGCATTCAACCCTGACATCTATACAGTATGTCTGGAGGCACTGACCTCTTTCGTGCCACTGATTTGTGCGACCGACGTCTGATTGTCTGTATTGATTTTGGCGCCTTTGTTGGGGACTCCCTGCAGAGAGACAGATTGCCATTACAATAAGCTATTGAAATCATCCATTGCTGATTTGCATTGTCTGCAGAAGGATAAGTGTTAGCTATGCTGTCTGCAGCAGTCAGACATATGGGTTTCAGTTGACTCAGCCGATCGTCAAGCCTCTGTGTTGGATTGTGTTGGATTCAAAACTCTGTGAACTCTCATCTATGGCTGACAACGTTACGGTTTACAACATGGCTGCCGGACGTTTCATGAAGTGACACCAGGATACAGGAGGATATTTGGACTTTAGGATATACTTGTGACATGAGAGGGGCATCCCCTGCATCCCACTGGGAAGGAAGAAGGATGCTGTGACCTCAAGAGGCATGCAGTGTCTGTCTGGTCACGCTGGGGCCCTGCGGTGTAGACAGCTGTAGTGGCTCACTGGAGCTGAACGAGTTGAACTGCTTAGAGGTTTGTTTCAACATTTTTCATTACTGTACATATTGTTCTAAGCATGTTGTATGTGAATATGTATGTGAGCAAGCAATGCAAATGTGTATTCAAAATGTCAATGGGACAATCTACTGTTTTAGTCAGGATTAACATAACTGATTGATTGAAGGCCATATTTAAAGCTTTAAAGATTTAGATGTCTTTATTTTTGCTGAATAAAAAAGCACATTATGTCTAAATCAACAAGCCACAAATTGTGACGAAGTGCAAATCTGGTTCATGCTCATGACAAGAAGTAAGCACCTTATTTCTAATTTACGATGGGGGAAATGGTTAAGTTTTTCCAGGCGTGATATAGATCCAGGGAATAATGGATAGCCAGGGAGGCCGGAAATACCCGGCACAGTTATTTTTGATAGGATACTCCTCCCAGACCTAGCGGATTTACCTTAACTTCAGGCTCAAAGATTTAGACTTTATTCCAGTGTTGTGGCATAGATCTTTACAGATTTGACATCCAATCAAACTTTGGATGTCGAATCTGTAGTATTATTGACACCGGACCATTTTTCCCTTGAGGCACCCATTATTAGCCAGATAAAGATAATTGAACACAAAAAATACAAGTTAGACACGCCTACTGGGCTAAAAATGGACTAGCCCATCTGGCATTTGCCCGAAATGACAGATGGCCAGTCCGCCCATGATTGACACAATGATCATGGTGGATGGGGAAACATGGCTACTGAAAAGGTTATTTGTGACTCACTTTACAGGGACTGGAACAGAATTCAATATTAAAATACTTCAGATCAGTAATTAAAGGGCCAGAGGTTTTTACTGACAGTGTCATCTGACTATGAAAAATGCTGGGTCCTATAGCGTAGTTACTGTTTTTCTACTCTGGTCACTTGGCCTGGAAAAACATATGTCCCTATTACTGCCTTGTTAGTGAATTATTCGTGGAGCTAGGCAGGCTGGACTAAAATTGTGCAATCACAAAGAGACAGTGAATTCACATGTAATATTTCAAATGAAGACCTCATGTGGCAGCCAAATTCATGTAACTGTCAGTGTACAAGCAAAACCTCGTTGTTCTGGCAGACTACTACGAAATATGTCTGTGATTCAGATTACAAAAAGCTTATTTCATCCTTCATAATTATATGTCCCTTATCGGACATTGAATGTGTTGTTCTCACTATGTTTTTAGTGTCAATAATAATTTATCAACGACAAGGTGAAAAGTAGGTGACCCAGTCAAGTGTTTCCCCAGCTTTTGTCAGACAGGATTGTTGAGGTAAAGCCAGAACGGCAGCTGGCAGGTTTGTGAAGTCGTCCGCCTGGCCATCTGTCAGGCTGGCTGGCTGGGGGACAAAATGATAAAGACAGGAGCCACTTGCTCTAGACAAAGATGGACGCTAACTACCACCAGAGAAGTGTGTCTTTGACAAAGACTGACACGGGTTAGAGGTCACTGGACGGTTGCCTACAGACCTCTCAGTAGTCTAGACTAATACACAACTTTAACTCAGTGATGGAGAAAAATACAAGTAGGTTGGGTAAAACGTTACGTTTAGGTACAGTACCATCTATAAAGGATTTATAACCAGGTTTAAGTATACTTCTGGAAAGCACTCAATGGAGTTGGCTTGATATAGCCTGCCAGATTTGACTCATCTCTGTAAGAGAGGGAAACCATTTGGAGGTAATAGAATACACCAAAATTCTCTGCACATTTGCTGTGCGTGTTCACTCCGAGGGCATTTAAGTGAGGAGGATAAACCATGAGCTAGACCTTCATAAATGTTCCACCTCCCGCTGGTCTCCACATCTAAGGGCCGATGGTGCAGTTACCATAGAGACACCAGATTGTTTTGGTTGGTTTTGGTTAGGCTTCCTTCTTTACGAGCGGTGGCTTCTCTGCTTTGTCATCAGATTTTTCCCTCTCCCTCCTAAAGCAACAAGAGGATCCATTTCTATTGTCCATTCAGCGTCTTGGTTATTGCAATGGAAAGTGCTTCATTGCAATTAAACACTACTTACACCCATTGGAATAATTGCCTCTTATCAAATCCATTATGTTCAACTGCCTCAATAACCATACCAAAACAGTGAATATGTATGTTCAGAAAAAATGGGTTACGTTTATTGGTTTGAAACTCTGTGGACTCCAATAATTCTGTCTGAAATCTCAGTTTAATTGTCCATTTAGTTGGATGTAGTGGAGAATGTCTCACCTTGAAACAACGTGCCCAAAATACTGAGAGGGATGAGTCACTTCATGAACTAAAGATAGTTTCCTCTGTTATCCAATCAAATCCTTGTTTTGGCATGATTTCACTCTGCATGATGTAATAACACCAGAATCGGTTCAAGCTGTCTTTCCTCGGAATGACCCACAGTATAGCAGCCTTTTAGCTACAATTTGGAATAATCTAACTTGTCAGTATACTTATTCTTGAACTCAGCCTTTCACGCAGGCTACATCTTGCATTGATGTCAGTTTGAGTTCTCAAACAGGATTCAGCCTAATCTTTTGTAACTCAAACCATCTTTTGACCATATTACATTCATTGTCTCTTGCCCTGGTGTGTACGCTTAAGAGCATTCTGCTGGCAAGATTTCAATAAAGTGTGCACCGTGCCAGAGGACAATGACCCCTGTGTCTTTTCTTTTGAACCCTTTACACACATGGCAATTGACCTATTTGAAATGTTTCTTACAGAAGAAATATGAAACGCATATGCATAAGCATGGTATCAATTGAAAGGAAACAGATTGGTTTATAGCATGTTACTGTACAGCCACGGCGTTCCAATTGTGTCGCTTATCAGTGCCCAAGTCTACCATTCTCAACACAGGTTATCACAGGTTATCACTATGGCAGCAGCCTCCCAGAACAATGGATGATAAGATAAGATAAGATAAATAGATAAATTTGATAGATTTGATAGATAGATAATAATAATAGATAATAGATCATTTAAAACACAATAATACAGCCACACTTTTAAAATAATTGAGGATGACAAAAAAGCATACTTCGGATTACAGAACTAATAATACTTTTTAACCTGTATAGTGCTTTTTAAAGAATCTCACATAAAAAAGTAAAACAACAAACAAAAAAAATGTAAATGATGGAGATTGAAAGTCACGGTGGGTCGGTGATGAAGTTGAGGCAGTCTGGGTTGGAAAGGCAGTGTGGGTTCAGTGGAGAGGGCATTGACGGGACAGCTAAGGAGAAACAAAGACAATCTGAAAAAAAACAGCTCTTTACCACAACCTGGTTCTCTGAATGGCCAGTCACTCCTTTGGAGCCTCGTCTCTGGTACTGGTCCTCCATTGCCAGGAATGTCTTATCCACCTGGGCGATGCCACGGTTCTGGAAACGTGCATGAAAAGCCACCACATCTTGGCAGTGGTTAGGAGCATTCCCTGAACTGTCTCCGCAACCTCTGGACACAGCAAAACATATAAACGGTAAAGGGCTACCTTATCATTTCTGCTTTTAACTTCTCTGGGATTGTTGAAATTTAAATGTCAGGAAAATGGACATTGTATATTGTAACAATGGCAACCATTAATGGCGAATACCCTAATGTAATACTTTAAAAAAAAATATATAAAAAAAAAAAAAACAGATCGTTGGCATGTTTGTACTTCCGAGTGACATGAACTTGATTATGGTTTGGTGAAAGAAAAGCATCAATATGGAGAACAATATCTCTCCCCACACCACAGATAAAGTTACTAGAAATAGTGATTAGGTTTCACTTCTCAAGCCACAGCCCAGGAATGCTCCTGCATGTCTGCTTTGCTCGTTACACAATTTAATCAAACCAGGAATGCATGAAAAGATGAATTACAGGGTAAAAGTGTTGTTTGTCTCAGAGGCCTTATTGTCTACTGTGATTTCTTCCATAATCCCCTCTCCTCATGATTAAGTGGCTAAGGATGTCTGATTGACATAATGATGTATTCATCTCCTCCTCAGAGACAGGTGAATAGGCAGCCATTTCCCCAACTAGCAAAGGCTTCCCTCAGAAATACAAGATTAGATGACAGCATAACACCAAACTGAGAGGCATCCATTCCATGCATAACTACACTCCATGCGGTGCTGGAAGAAAGAAAAGCACTGTGAACAACGGTATGCCACTGGTTAGGTCAAAGGTTAGAATGAGGTAGGAAGTTAAGAGCGATTGGCTCCTGGGTCTGTCAAACAGGACTACGGCTGTTACGGTGACTGTATTACAGCCACACCGGCAATCACGAGTCATGATGGCTGTCAAATTCCACTTGACTGTTTAGTCATGGTAATTAGGCTTCTCCAAGCTCTGATGCTGCAGCTGGTCATTAGTAGCCTACCTAGCTGCCGGGTACTCATCACTATATACTCTCTAATCACTCATGTTGCAGAACATTTCTATGGGATATGCAATTGCGTGAGAAAACAGAGTTTTGATGGCCTCTGTTAAAAAGGGGAGGCTTGGCCTATTATACTGAACAAAAAATGCAACATGCAACAATTTGAAAGATTTTACTGAGTTACAGTTCATATAAGGAAATCAGTGAATTAAAATAAACAAATTAGGCCCTAATCTATGGATTTCACATGACTGGGCAGTGGTGCAGCCATATGTGTGCCTGGGAGGGCATAGGCCCACCCACTGGGGAGTCAGACCCCAGCCAATCAGAATGAGTTTTCCCCCTCAAAAGGGCTTTATTACAGACAGAAATACTCCTCAGCACCAGCATCTCTGGTGGAAATTCCTGCAGTCAGCATGCCAATTGTACGCTCCCTCAAAATTTGAGACATCTGTGGCATTATGTTGTGTGACAATACTGCACATTTTAAAGTGGCCTTTTATTGTCCCCGGCACAAGGTGCACCTGTGTAATGACCATTCTGTTTAATCCGCTTCTTGATATGCCACACGTGTCAGGTGGATGGATTATCTTGGCAAAGGAGAAATGTTCACTATCAGGGATGTAAACCAATTTGTGTGTATGGAAAATGTCCTTTTTTCCAGCTCATGAAACATGGGATCAAGACTTTACATAATGCATTTATATTTTGTTTAGTGTGTATTCATTTTCAACTTTCCTAATATTAAGCACATTGCTTCTCTTTTCAACAGGAGTATAGCCTACCTGGCTGGCATGAAAATGAACCATGGGAAAAGCATCCTCCATTTGATGTTTAAGTGCATTGATGACATGTATTTTTCCCACTTCCCCTGTTTCGAGACAGGTGAATGATAATGCGTCATTCTAAATCAAAACAAATTTCACACATATATTATTTAGTATATTTTTGAAGACAAGATTAAATCAAGAATAGTCTGATGGGCGAATAATATATTATCACTTGTGAATGATGCCCAGCTTATGTGCAGTAAGGTAAGAAACAGGGCATGCCTTTTTTTGGGCAACTTTTTCAAATCATAGTCATGTAGCCCAGCCCATAGACCTATGTGTTTTGGTAAGG
The DNA here is from genome assembly GCF_057628025.1 of Oncorhynchus mykiss. Lineage (NCBI taxonomy): Eukaryota > Metazoa > Chordata > Actinopteri > Salmoniformes > Salmonidae > Oncorhynchus > Oncorhynchus mykiss. Next base: position 33,819,612 of record NC_143050.1, on the reverse strand, counting down.
TTTGTGTCAGAACTAAAGTGGCCAAATAATCTGCTTTTACAACAGGTAACCTAACCTAGCCTAACTGGCATACAGCATGGGAGTTTCAAGTTTGAAGAAGAACATTTTCAACTTAAAAATGCACCTCTATACTAAAAGCATTACATGCATAATCACATTTGCGGTCACTTTTGAGAACTGTGTTTTCCTGCTAACTGATTGCATTTTGGAACCTTTATAGCCTACCTCCGTGTGCGCATTGCTGTGCTTATAATGTGAAGAAATAGCCTAATAGTTTATCAACATTTTAAGCTAAACGTTGTGATCTACTGCATCATTGCCATTAAAAAAAATTGATGCTAGTGGTTGTCTTAATTTTGGATCTATCGCATCCCACAACTATCCCAGACTATGTTTGGAATATACTTTTTTTGCACAGTATAGGTCAACCTTTGTACTATGGGGGATAGTAGATTGACATAGGCTAGTGCTTTTGTTATTCGTTAGGCCTACTCATCTTGTTGACTGACAAAAGTAAATGTGGACATTTCTTCCAAGATCTTCAGAATTCGATAAGGATGCGCGCAGTTGCGTCCCTGATGTGTCTGTCTTCACTTGTAGCCTATGAGAAGGACCCCGTGTCGGGCATTGGCTAATAAGAATTGAGATATCTGAGAGAGCAATGTGAGTGAGAGGTGCATTGAAGCACGCAGCCGGGATAATTATTATTATTATTTTCAGCCCAAGGGCACAACGGCCACTGGCCGCAAAAGGCATGTATTTTTTAAGGTGCATTACAGCCACACAAAGGGGATGCCGCCGGGAAATTCAAGGTATTAATTGTGAATGTGAGACTAAGTGTGTGAAGCCTGTGCAAAAAAAAGCAAAGCAGAGCTCATGCCTTTCCTGCAATTGTTTTCAAATCATCATTAGTTGCATCATGCAACTTTAGAATGTATTAAAAATCTAAACATATAGCCCAACGTTTGTATCGCAACAAAGTTGCATAAACAACTCTAAATAAACATATAGGAGGACCTGTTTCTTTGTTGACACAGAATAGCCACAAGTGCATAGTCCCTCAAATCGTTTGGAGAAAATATCCTTTTGTCACGCCCTGACCTTAGAGAGACGTTTTATTTCTCTATTTGGTTAGGTCAGGGTGTGATGTGGGGTGGGCATTCTATGTTTTGTTTTCTATGTTTCTTTATTTCTATGTTTTGGCCGGGTATGGTTCTCAATCACGGACAGCTGATTGGGAATCATATTTAGGTAGCCCTTTTTCCCTCCTTTCAGTGTGGGTATTTAACTTTGTTAGAGGCATCATAGCCCTGTTAAGCTTCACTGTCGTTTTGTAATGTTTATTGTTTTTGTTGGCGACATTCTAATAAAAAGGAATACGTACGCTCACCACCCTGCACCTTGGTCCAGTTCTTACGACGCCCGTGACAGAACTATCCACGACCAAGGGACAAAGCAGCGTGGCCAGGAGGAGCAGGGATCCTGGGTCCGGGAGAAGAGAGAATGGAGTACATCTTGGACATGGGAGGAGGTCATGGCAGGTGACAAGACCCTGCCATGGAAACAGGCTGAAGTAGCGAGGGAGGAACGACTTCGCTACCAGGAGTCACAGCAACGGAGCAGGCACGAATTGGGGGGGGAACACGAGGAGATTGGCTGAGTCAGGTTGGAGACCTGAGCCAACTCCCCGTGCTCACCGGAGGGAGCGTCGTACTGGTCAGGCACCGTGTTATGCGGTGGAGCGAACGGTGTCTCCAGTGAGCTCTCATAGCCCGGTGCAATATATTCCAGCTCCCCGCATTGGCTGGGCTAGAGTGGGCATCCAGCCAGGATGGATGGTGCCGGCTCAGCGCATCTGGCTTCCAGTGTATCTGGCCTCTTCGGTCCAGTATATCCTGCGCCGGCTCTACGCACAGTGTCTCCAGTGCGCTCTCACAGCCCAGTGCGTCCTGTGCCAACCCCCTGCAGTTGCCGGGCTAGGGTGAGCATCCAGCCAGGACGGGTTGTGCCAGCTCTGCTCTCCAGACCTCCAGTGCGTCTCCACGGTCCAGTGAGGATCCATGGCACGAAGCCTCCAGTGAGGATCCATGGCACGAAGCCTCCAGTGAGGATCCATGGCACGAAGCCTCCAGTGATGATTCATGGCACGAAGCCTCCAGTGATGATTCATGGCACGAAGCCTCCAGTGATGATCCATGGCACGAAGCCTCCAGTGATGATCCATGGCACGAAGGCTCCAGTGATGATTCATGTTAAGAAGCCTCCAGTGATGATCCATGGCACGAAGCCTCCAGTGATGATCCATGGCACGAAGCCTTCAGTGAGGAGTCATGGCATGAAGCCTCCAGCGACGGCCTCCAGTCCGGAGCCTCCAGCGACGGCCTGCAGTCCGGAGCCTCCAGCGGTGGCCTCCAGTCCAGGACCCGCAGTGAGGGTGCCCAGTCCGGGTCCCGCAGTGAGGGTGCCCAGTCCGGGGCCCGCAACGAGGGTGCCCAGTCCGGGGCCCGCAACGAGGGTGCCCAGTCCGGGGCCCGCAACGAGGGTGCCCAGTCCGGGGCCCGCAACGAGGGTGCCCAGTCCGGGCCCAGCAACGAGGGTGCCCAGTCCGGGCCCAGCAACGAGGGTGCCCAGTCCAGGCCCAGCAACGAGGGTGCCCAGTCCGGGCCCAGCAACGAGGGTCCCCAGTTCGGGCCCAGCAACGAGGGTCCCCAGTCCGAGGCCCAGCAACGAGGGTCCCCAGTCCGAGGCCCGCAACGAGGGTCCCCAGTCCGAGGCCCGCAACGAGGGTCCCCAGTCCGAGGCCCGCAACGAGGGTCCCCAGTCCGAGGCCCGCAACGAGGGTCCCCAGTCCGAGGCCCGCAACGAGGGTCCCCAGTCCGAGGCCCGCAACGAGGGTCCCCAGTCCGATGCCCGCAACGAGGGTCCCCAGTCCGAGGCCCGCAACGAGGGTGCCCAGTCCGGGCCCAGCAACGAGGGTGCCCAGTCCGGGCCCAGCAACGAGGGTGCCCAGTTCGGGCCCAGCAACGAGGGTGCCCAGTTCGGGCCCAGCAACGAGGGTGCCCAGTTCGGGCCCAGCAACGAGGGTGCCCAGTTCGGGCCCAGCAACGAGGGTGCCCAGTTCGGGCCCAGCAACGAGGGTCCCCAGTTCGGGCCCAGCAACGAGGGTCCCCAGTCCGAGGCCCGCAACGAGGGTCCCCAGTCCGAGGCCCGCAACGAGGGTCCCCAGTCCGAGGCCCGCAACGAGGGTCCCCAGTCCGAGGCCCGCAACGAGGGTCCCCAGTCCGAGGCCCGCAACGAGGGTCCCCAGTCCGAGGCCCGCAACGAGGGTCCCCAGTCTGAGGTCGGCGACGAGGGGTCCCACACCAGAGGCGCCACCAAAGAGGGGTGAGCCAGAGGTGGAGCGGGGTCCAAGTCCTGCACCAGATCTGCCACCGCAGATAGATGCCCACCCAGACCCTCCCCTATAGGTTCAGGTTTTGCGGCCGGAGTCCTGTCACGCCCTGACCTTAGAGAGCCGTTTTATTTCTCTATTTGGTTAGGTCAGGGAGTGATGTGGGGTGGGCATTCTATGTTTTGTTTTCTATGTTTCTATGTTTTGGCCGGGTATGGTTTTCAATCAGGGACAGCTGTCTATTGTTGTCTCTGATTGGGAATCATACTTAGGTAGCCCTTTTTCCCTCCTTTCAGTGTGGGTAGTTAACTTTGTTAGAGGCATCATAGCCCTGTTAAGCTTCAAGGTCGTTTTGTATTGTTTTTGTTGGCGACATTCTAATAAAAAGGAATATGTACGCTGACCACGCTGCACCTTTGTCCATTTCTTACAACGCCCGTGACACCTTTCTATTTTTTTCAGTTATGTTCAATTGTATTCTTCATACTATAAAGTAATGCCACATAATTCTAAGCAAACCTTGTCTGCTAAATGAACTAGTGTAGCCCACAGCCATATGGCATAGCCAGATTATGGCCTAATTTAAGGACAACTGAGAGTATTCTGTTCTTCTGAAATAGATTACGTTGTTTTCATATCATGTTTCTTTAGAGCAGTCTAAAATAAATAATGGATTTATTCTGATGTTGTTGGCTATATTACATGGTTTTATTAGACTTTTTAAAATGTAGATTTTCCAAAGGTCTTACATCAGTGGCTTGTCGACTACGCGTGGCAGCCAGGAGATGCTAAATGTGTTTATGTTAATTAACGGACAATTACCATGAGACCGGCAATTATTTGCTTGACAATCACCGGCAGACAGAATTTCATGACTGCCACAGCCCTAGTCAAGACATCTCCACTTGACATCCCACGATTGGACCTGATCTGGGTTCCGAAGGTAAAGCAGAAATCAAGTGTTTTCTGGCATCTCTCAAAAATATGTGTTACTGATAGAGGGGGGAGAGGAAATGTGAGGATATAGGTTATTCTGACAGACTGGATAGAGAGGCAGAGGGAGCTTAGTAGTCTTGGAAACAGGTCTGCTCTACCTCACTATATCTTTCTCAAGGATATAATGTACAGATGCATATAGATAGCAATATATAAGATCTTTGAATTTAGCATGTACAGTATATCAATGCAAATAGTAGGCTACCTCATAGAGATTCATGGCAATGGTTTAATTTGCAGGGTAAAGGTTCCATGACACAACTTTCATTGGCTTGTTTTGCAGAGCCACCATTCACATCTACTCTGCTGACTCCACAGATAAGACCCACCTCCTAGGATGCTCTGTTTTGTACAGACTACACTTATGACCTGTGGCCTATTCAGAAGACTGATCAGATATAAATGTATTATTTAGAACAGATATGATTGTCCGTCAGGTATCACATTGTCAGTATTCATAGAATTTATATTTGCAAAGTGTGTGTTCCACTGCGATGACTGGTGCCTGTACCTTTTTCTCTCCTCACCAGCCTGCTCTGCTCTGCTCTCAGTCACTTGGAGAATTCAGTGAGGAGGGAATACTGCCATGGGCACCCTGTGCCAGCAGGAGAGTGTGTGATGTGCCAGCTGTTTTTAATGTCACCGTTTGAGCTAGTTGGCCATGGTGAAGCTGAGGCACACCACGAGGACTGCAGGGCTGGTTACTCAGCAGGCTGACATCATCTCTGGAGAAGCCTCACTCGTGTTCGAGAGTGAAATGTGGAAAAGTGGGTTTGGTGCTCGCAGCAACGCATGATACGCAATATCCTGGTTCAGCTGCATTTCCTTCCTTTCAAAGCAGCATGGTTTGGCTCAGAGAAGTGTTAGCATTGAAAATTGTCAAGGTTTAATTGGATTATTTTTTTAAAGTTCTTTTAGGTTTAGCCGCTCATTCGAAAGTTATGGAAAAAGTAGGGGGACATTGAAATAGATACATTGAAAGTGTATCTCATTCCAACTCTAACCAACCTCTGAGATACAGTAGCTTAACAATGATGACATCACCATCCTCTCCGATGTATGGTGGTGCTGTTTAGACAACGGAGCAGCTATGGAGCGTGCGTAGTTGACAGGCCCCTGGATTTTGGACAGCTCTGTCAGAAAGAGCCCATTTTCTCCTGTCTCTCTAAAACAAAAGCCATGTCCTCTCCATAGTCCGTACATCCGCAGAAGCTGGGAGAACCTAAGTGACCTAGGAGGATTGAGTAGTAAAGTATTTGTAACACTGCTGACCCTGGTGCTCTTATGGCAATGGTTTAGAGGTTGACTATCTTGGACCAGATCTAATATCTTGGATCAGGTCTTTCTTGCAAAATATATGTCATCTCAAAGAGACTAACCTGGATAAATAAAAGTTAAATAGATATTAGAAAGAGTCAGAAGGGATTTGAGGAGAAGCTACCTCCCCCTGGACTGTTTTTTAAGATCCCATCCATCCCATCCAAGTAATTTTCCAATGGGGATACTGGACTGTTCATCATAGAACTGACAAAGCCAAATATTTCTAGTGCAAACCATATGTGACTTACCACCTGGATTTGGTTTTGTGAAATGTGAAAGTGTTTTTTACATTCGATAAAAGTGGAGACTCAGAGCTACAAAATGGTATATCATACACTGCATTTGAGGAACAATGAGAAAATAATTCTGCTTTGAAAGTTTATCAACTTGTAAACTAACTTTTAAGAAAATCTCTTTACAGCCATTCAGCATCGTTCAAACTCTCATAAACTTTAGCCCCAGCCAACTCGTTTCGCTCTCGGAGCGCACACTTGACGCTCTGGCAGATGATTTGTTTACCTCTGGATAACATGAAAACAGCTTAACCAGCTCTGCTTTCAACAATTTCATTACGCTTTTTTTGCAGACGCTTACTGACACCGGCCATATTCAATGGGTGTTGTACACACGTCACATAACGTTAACTAATGAGGCAGTCAGGTAACGTTAGCTAGTTAAACAACAATGAACAAAATGCCAACAATGCCACAGTGCTGGGAGCTAACCAACCAGGTTCAATGTTAACTAGCTAACATTAGACTCTAACTAGAAAAGCAAACTGTTCTGGGAAACAAATAATAAAGTCCTCTAGGGAGCCAGTCAGCTAAAGTTAGCTAGCTAGGTAAACAATGAACCTAGCTAGGTAAATAACATTTACGATCACACATGTCACGTAACGTTAGCTATCGAGCCAGCCAGCTAAAGTTAGCTAGTTAAACAACAATGAACAAAATGCCAACAATGCCCTGACTAGAAAAGCAAACAGCTATCGGAAAACAAATAATAACGTCAGCTAGGGAGCCAGCCAGCTAACGTTAGCTGGATTCCCCTAGGGCCCAGACACGGATCTAAGGCTGGTTTCTGTTTGTCTACCTAATGGTTACATTTAGAAACTGGGCAGGGTAAACTGATCCTAAACCTCTGCTTAAGGACAACCGTAGCCAGAAAACCAAGCGTGCCACTAATTAAAAGCTATTCCCAGGGGCACCATTTAATTACAACCCAAAAGGGGAGAAGAGATAAATTAGCCTTCATATGGTCTGTCAGACACCATATCAATTAAGTTCATAAAAAGGCTAACCAGACAGACAGGCAGGCGAATGAGTGTTAGTGGGGTTGGGAATATAGATTTTTAGGGGTACAAGCAGCTATGCTCGGAGAAAGCCTATTGTATTTGTTTGTGTTCATTATTTTCCTTCTTCCGCCAATTCAGGGAAAATGCTAATTGCTGTGAGATAATAACGCCTAAGAGGATGCAACCTTGCATGATGCTAAAGTGCCAAGGGCCAAACCCTCTCATGCAATGCCATGTCAATTAGGCATATGGTGGCTCGAACTGTCAAACCTGCTCCCGTTTCCCCTCTGCCCTTCATTACAAACACCTGTCACCATCATTATGCGCATCTGCGCTCATTGTACTCACCTGGACTCCTTCACGCTGTTGATTGCTCCCTCTATATCCGTCTGTTCCTCAGTTACGTTCTCCTTGTCAGCATTATTGTCATCATGTTGTTTTGTTCCCCTTGTCCAGATGCTGTTCTTGTTTTGTTTGATGTCCGTTTTCCATTAATTTTTTATTTATTTTACCTTTAACTAGGCAAGTCAGTTAACAAATTCTTATTTTCAATGATGGCCTAGGAACAGTGGGTTAACTGCCGTGTTCAGGGGCAGAACGACAGATTTGTACCTTGTCAGCTCGGGAATTTGATCTAGCAACCTGGCTCGAGGTTTCCTTTCCCCGGTTGGCTCGGTAGGCTCCCATCCCACTTCATGACTCGGCCGGCTCGTCGGGCTCCCACGCCTCAGCGGGCTCGTCGGGCTCCCACGCCTCAGCGGGCTCGTCGGGCTCCCACGCTTCAGACGGCTCGTCGGGCTCCCATGCCATGGCTAGCCCGTCAGACTCGCCCAGGTGGGACACCGGGTGGTGCCCCTGGGGGGGAGACTGTCATGCATGCTCCTGCTTCCCCTCTCTGGCGCTCAAGGGCTCTAGGCTGCCCTTCATTACGCACACCTGTCACCATCATTACACGCATCTGCGCTCATTGAACTCACCTGGACTCCTTCACGTTGTTGATTGCTCCCTCTATCTGTCTGTTCCTCACTTATGTTCCCCGTGTCAGCATTATTGTCATCACTCTGTTATTTTGTTTGATGTCAGTTTTCCATTAAATGTTCATTCCTGTACTTGCTTCCCATCTCCAGCGTCGGTCCTTACAATAACAAATAATTGAAGATGGAAACTTTGAAAGGTCTCGCCCCTCACCCCGTGAGACTTAAAGTCATGATATTCGATGCACCTCTCTTCACTTGGAACTTTGCCTCAAGGACCCAGAAGGTCCGCCAAGATAGATTTTCCACTATTTTTAATATGCTACTCTTAACTCAAAGACTGATGTGCACGCAACTTGATATAACATTTATTGGCAAAGGTCTCTCCTCAATATTTTCCAGCTTAGTATCTCAAACAACAGGGCCACTATGGACCAATGAACATTCACGTAGGCTGTAACAAAACTTGATACACGTAAAAAAAACTGTCAAGACTCAATATATACAAACACATTCAGATTGACCATATGGGGGCACTAACGGGCACATTTATTTTCTCCAGATTTGTTTGACTCAGAGTCATGGAATTTGGCACACTTGCTCTGGGAGGTGCATAGCCCCATAGTGGTACTGTTGGACAAGAGAAAACATTAATACAAGATCATTGGTGGCCATATTGTTTGAGCTAGAATCTGGGAAAATAGGCCTACCACCATCTTGTCATCAGCAAACTTGATGGTGTTGGAGTTGTGCATGGCCATACAGTCATGGGTGAACAGGGAGTACAGGAGGGGACTAAGCACACACCCATGTGGGGCCCACATGTTGAGGGTCAGCATGGGGGAGGTGATGTTGCCTGCCCTCACCACCTGAGGTCGGCCCATCAGGAAGTCCAGGAACCAGTTGCAGAGGGAGGTGTTCAGTCCCAGGGTCCCAAGCTTGGTGACTAGCTTGAAGGGGACTATGGTGTAGAACGCAGAACTGTAGTCATCGAACAGCATTCTTACATAGTTATTCCTCTTATCTAGGTGGGTGAGGGCAGTGTGGAGTGCAATTGAGATTGCATCGTCTATTTAAAAAACAAACATGTATTTAACCTTTATTTAACTAGGCAAGTCAGTTAAGAACAAACTCTTATTTACAATGACGGCCTACCTCGGCCAAACCCTAACCCGACGGCGCTGGGCCAATTGTGCGCCACCTATGGATCTGTTCGGGAAGTATGCAAATTGGAGTGGGTCTAGGGTGTCTGGGATGATGGAGTTGATGTTTGCCATAACCAGCCTTTCAAAGAACTTCATGATTGAGCCCAGAGCAGATGAGTCGAATTTGAAGCCCGAATAGAGGTTAGTAACTGCCGATCTGATGTTCAAAAGTTATTGTTGATCATAAGAAATGATAACGGATACATTTCGTGCAAAAGAAAGTTAAGATAAATGCCCAAAAAGTCACAAATATACTAAAGTTAGGTCGGAGCTCACAAGACGGCAGCCATACGGTAGCGTTTCCAAACGCTAATGCCCTGAAGGTAAAGAATGAATAACACAGTCACATTCAAGTGTGATCCCTATTGAAATGTCCAGTTTCTTGACTATTGGCCATTGTTATGGATTCCCTTTTGATGCCTTGTAGCTGACACAAGCAGAATCCAAGCTTACCCAAAGCACAGAGACAACATGGGGTTTTCCTCTGAGGAATCTTTTAGCTTTGGGCTCTGAACAAGACAAAGGATGGGTATTGTCCCCTTGAAAGTGTTGGACCGCTCCATCCACGTGGTTATATCCCACTAATTCCCCCAAGACAGGAAACGGTCAGCATGATCATAAGAAGAATGTGCCAACATGGTTGTCTTGTGGTACGCATTCAAGACTATTTGTTTTTAAATCGATGCACGGGACCATAATCCATCAATTGGGTGTCGATGACATTCATGTCCACTTGAATCTTACTATGACTTTATCTTTAATCTTTGTGGTGTTCTCTGCCACAATACAGTTCCCCACATTTAATAGCATCAGCAGTGTCTTTGTGGGTGACCTCACTGTATCCACATCTGCTTGTAAGAAGACGCATCTGGAATGAATGGTACAACACTGATATGGTACATTGCGGAACAGTGGTACAATGACTACATTTGAATGAACTTAAAACAAAACATACTGTATTGATCCATGGTGGCCGGAACATGCGTTCATCAGCTATTTTATTGTATATTCTGCATTGACTAACATCTGATCTACACATGAACCCATGCTGTGATGTCGGGTTTAAAGAAAATTACGATTCGGATTTACCCATTAACAATGCGAATTTAAAACTCCATTCAGCTTTTGAAGTATGGAAATGGTGAAGTTATTTGTCCATGGGTCATATTAATGATAGTATTTTCTGATATATACTACCGGTCAAAAGTTTTAAAACACCTACTCATTCAAGGTTATTTTGTGTTTACATTTTTTTTTTCCTACATTGTAGACAAATAATGAAGACATGGAAACTATGAAATAACACATATGGAATCATATAGTAACCAAAAAAGTGTTAAACAAATCAAAATATATTTTATATTTGTGATCGTCACCCTTTGCATTGATGACAGCTGTGCACGCTGTTGGCATTCTCTCATCCAGCTCCACCTGGAATGCTTTTCCAACAGTCTTGAATGAGTTCCCACATATACTGAGCACTTTTAGATGAAGGTCTGAATTATGGTGGTTTACAGCAGTGCTTCCCAAACAGTGGGTCGGGACCAGGTCTTGCCATATTATTTTGGCCAGGAGACTTTAAACCAATATAAATTCTGTCCTGAAACTTTGATTATTTGTTTTGTAACAAACACTAAATTCAAGAAGCTTCAGGGTGGGTTGCGGCACCATACCGTTTGGTTGTAACCACAAGTCTATGCAGCTCTCTAGTGTTCTCTGTTGTATAGGCAAGCCTCTCTGTATTCCATCCCAGGTTGCTCCAGGCCTGCTTAGTTAATACCATCCATCTGACATTTCCCTACACTGAGAGATGGCCAGCCTTCAGAGAAGGCTCCACAACATGGCTGTGGTTAGCAGCTACTCAGCACTTTTACGCTCGCAGCTGCAGAAACACTACTCGGAGACCTGGACATATGGATGGAAAATGTGTGGGAGTGAAAGACGGGACCTTCTCACTGAAGTGAGGTCTTTTACAAGGAGTTCCCAATCTTGCAGAGTACTGTACCACAGCAGCTAGGAGAAACTGTGGAGGTCTGCTGGAACGTTATGAAACACTGTCGGAAGTCTAATTGCACAAGACTCATGCATACTGTATGTGGAGAATTATGGTACACAGAGTTAGGCCTATCCTCGTGCCCCAAGCCGAGGACATTTGTTTAACTTCTTAAATTTAAGATCACAATGGAACGAAGAGGAATATTATTACTGCACCATGAACATCCAGAGAAGCATATGTTAGAACATACTGTAGAGGTTGTGAAAGGGCTAAACTCTGTGAAACAGGTCTTTTCATGTTATGGTAACAGGGTTATTTAGGTAGCATGAAAGATTGATTTGGGGGAATTTAATGGCGTTTAAGATGTCATACAATCGGGGAGAGGGTAAACATACTGTACACAAAGCGTGGGTAAAGGTTTTGCGCTTGTGTCTGTGGGAAAGGCCACTGGTAAATCATTTTATTCCAAACAATATTGTGTTAGCTGATTTGTATATGGCAAAGCTCCCTTGAATGCAAAATATGTAAATAGGACATATATCAAGTTAAGATAAACACAGAGTGCAGATGTATTTCTAGCTGTCAAAAGATGGCGAGGGAACATTGTTTCCGTAGACAGCAGGATAGACTTACAGTAGACTCCTGGGAATCATCATCATCTCGTCTGGGTCTAGGATGTTCAACACAAGAAGGTGCATGATTGTACAGCAGAGCGAATAATAAAAAGAGGAGATGAACACTTGAACACTTTAGCATATGAACACTTAATATACTTCACTTATACTTAAAAGTCTTTGTTCACCAGGGTGCTTGATTAGCAAATTCAGAGAGAAGTAAATGTGGTAAACATTAAGTGGTAGGAAACAGCACAGCTTGCGTGCTAGTAGGGGACCGAGGGAGGCATCACTCAACACAATCTATCACCTGCAAGATGTCCAACACCCGCAATTGCATGCAAAAAAAATCCTAGAAAAATGAAGCATTCTATGGCCAGATTTCTTTCTCTTGTTAATGGTCCCACACACACAAATGTGATGCACTGTAACCATGACTACAGCCAACTACTTCTGCTCATACCTTAAAAAGCACATTGTCACAGCGACGCCACGCCACATGTCACTGCAGCAGACAATCCAATTATATCAATTTGTCACACATGACACTGAGACAGTTCTTTACTTTGCCCCAAGGAGGTCTCTGCCCTCTGGCCATGTCTTAACACACTATCATATAACTAGGGTTAAGAAGGTTAAGGTTAAGGTTAGGTTAAGAATTCATCCATGTATTTTTGCACATCGGTCAAATTGAATCCAACTTATAACAGTTTCCTCACAGAACTTTGCTTCTCAAACAACAAAGATAATTTAGATAAGCAGTGAATACAGCTAAAATTGTTACATTTCTTCAGTTATACCCTCTCTGATTATGGCAATAAAATACGGTTGCAGAGTTTTATAGTATTGGGTTGGTACTTGTGATGAGATGTCACCAAGCCAATGGATGGCGCTGCTGTTGTGGTACTCTCTGTATCAATGAGCCAATTTAGGCATTACCTACTATGCACTTAAGGGAGCTGTATACATGCTAACCAATGATGCTGAAGTAAATACATTCTTATGAACATTACCTTGCTCTGTATTGAATAATCAGTCCATAAAACATGTCAGAAGTCAGAACCAAATAGGTATGTCCTTGAATCAAAAGAATACACAGAGAAGAGCACTCTCTAGGAACAGACTTGCCCACTAGCTAGCCAGCTACGATGAAAGCAAAAAATATGGCTTACCTGTTAATTCCCGTACCGGAGCCTACCCACTGGGCTAAAACTGTTTGAATGCAATGACTTTCAATGAAAGTGAAAAAACTGATTGGATTTGCAAAAAGTCATCAACGTAAGGGAATTTCATATCTTTTTCATCTAACTTTTTAACCTAAATCCAATGACATGGTGACATTTTTGGTTGATTTCATGTGGAATTCACATTTGGTTGACAACTCAACCAAATGCATATGTCACGAACCGGCTCGAAGTCCGTAACAAAAGGGAGACAACGTGGAGATAAGGAATAACAAAAATATATTTATTAACTGAATTAGCCTAAATACAATTAACAATGGTGTGTGTAGTCAGTAATCAGTAGTGTAAGTGAGTGGTTGCATGCATAGATGTGATAATGAGGGGTGTTGAAAGGTGCCAAAGCAAGCAAGTAAACAAACAAACAAACAAAATCTAACAGTGTGTCTGCATGGAGAGAGCCTCCTCAATGAATGGGGAAGAGCCCAGGTGTGTCCCATTTCGCTGACGACCCTCCCGGCTCATTCCACCGACATCCTATTAAGGAAAACAAGAGCAAAGAGAGAGAATTCGGCAGACAGAGTGGGAGGGTCGTCAAACATATCAAAACTAGATGTTGATCTGATGTCTGTACCCAGAGGGTATGGACATGAAAGGTGACACATACAGTAACAACTGGAGAACAATTTAAGCACAAGGAGAAAACTATGAGATCGGTACCGGTCTCAACAACAAGGAGGCAGTAGTCCGCTTAGCAACTCTGCTAACAGTGATTGGAAAGGAATGCCACCTGTTAATGAGCATGCTCAGAGAACCGAACCTCACTCTGAACTAAGCCATAGACATGTTGTTCAAGTGAACAACCACAAATGCAAATCAAGAAAATTGGTGGAGGTGAACCAGAGACTGTACATTTTAACTACCGTGAGCAACTTTCAGAATCAAAAAGCCAAACATATGGTTGTGAACAGACAGAGTTTACAGGGGATACTAATACAAATAGAATGCCAAAAAAACCTACCCCGTCATTTCTGTGGTTCAGTACATGCCAAAGCCAAATGCACAGTATCGCCTATAAAACATGTGGCAAACAAAACCATTTTGCCAGAGTTTGTAAACAAGCACAGCACAAACCTCAACTCAATCTAGTCAAGGAAGACAATGAGTCAGATAACTAAACAACAGAGGCAATGTGGCATTTGGTATTTGAGTAGGATCTCCATTAGCTGTTGCAAAAGCAGCAGCTACTCTTCCTGGGATCCACACAAAACATGAAACATAATACATAATGACATAATACAGAACATCAATAGACGAGAACAGCTCAAGGACACTACTACATACATTTTTTGTAAAGGCATTTGTAGCCTACATATCAATGCATACACACAAACTATCTAGGTCAAATAGGGGAGAGGTGTTGTGCCACGAGATTGCTTTATCTGTTTTTTGAAATCAAGTTTGCTGTTTATTTGAGCAATATGAGATGGAAGGAAGTTCCATGCAATACGGGCTCTTTATAATACTATACGCTTTCTTGAATTTGTTCTGGATTTGGGGACTGTGAAAAGACCCCTGGTGGCATGTCTGGTGGGATAAGTGTGTGTGTCAGAGCTGTGTGTAAGTTGACTATGCAAACAATTTGGGATTTTCAACACATTAATGTTTCTTATAAAAAGAAGTGATGCAGTCAGTCTCTGCTTAACTCTTAGCCAAGAGAGACTGGCATATATAGTATTTATATCAGCCCTCTGATTACAATTAAGAGCAAAACGTGCCGCTCTGTTCTGGGCCAGCTGCAGCTTAACTAGGTCTTTCCTTGCAGCACTGGACCACGCCTGGATAATAATCAAGATTAGACAAAACTAGAGCCTGCAGAACTTGCTTTTTGGGGTGTGGTGTCAAAAAAGGAGAGCATCTCTTTATTACGGCTAGACCTCTCCCCATCTTTACAATGTTTTGATCATGACAGTTTACAATCTATGGTAACGCCAAGTAATTTAGTCTCCTCAACTTGGTCAACAGCCACACCATTCATTACCAGATTCAGCTGAGGTCTAGCAGTTAAGGAATGATGTGTACCAAATACAATGCTCTTAGTTTTAGAGATGTTTTTTCAACAACAGGTTATGGTCAATAATATCAAAGGATGCACTGAAATTTAAAAGGGCAGCTCCCACAATCTTTCAACCAATCATCAGTAATTTGTGTCAGTGCAGTACATGTTGAGTGCCCTTCTCCATAAGCATGCTGAAAGTCAGTTGTTAATATGTTTACAGAGAAATAGCATTGTATTTGGTCAAACACAATTTTTTCCAACAGTTTGCTTAGAGCTGGCAGCAAGCTTATAGGTATGCTGTAAGAACCAGTAAAGATCACTTTACCACTCTTGGGTAGCAGAATTACTTTAGCTTCCCTCCAGGCCTGAGGACAAAGACTTTTCTCTAGGCTCAGATTAAAAAAATATGACAGATAGGAGTGGCTATAGAGTCAGCTACCATCCTCAGTAGCTTTCCATCTAAGTTGTCCATGCCAAGTTTGTCGTTGTTGATCGATAACAATAATTTTTCCACCTCTCCCACACTAACTTTACAAAATTCAACTTGCAATGCTTTCCTTTCATACTTTTTTAAAATGCATGAATACAATTGCTCACTGTTCGTTGTTGGCATTTCCTGCCTAAGTTTGCCCACTTTGCCAATGAAATAATAATTAAAATAATTGGCAACATCAAATAGTTTTGTGATGTATAAGCCATCTGATTCGATGAAAGATGGAGTTGACTTTCTGCCCATAATTTCATTTAAAGTACTCCAAAGTTTTTTCCCATCATTCTTTGTATCATTGATCTTGTCTTCATAGTAACATTTCTTCTTCTTTTTGTTGAATTTAGTCACATAATTTCTCAATTTGCAGTAAGTAAGCCAGTCAGATGTGGAGCCAGTTATTAGCCCCTCCTTTTGCCCCATCTCTTTCAACCATACAGTTTTTCAATTCCTCATCAATCCATGATGCCTTAACAGTTCGAACAGTCAGTTTCTGAACAGGTGCATGTTTATCAATAATTGGAAGAAGCAATTTCATAAATTCATCAAGTGCAGCGTCTGGATGATCCTCGTTAATCACATCAGACCAACAAATATTTTTAACAACATCCACATAAGAGTCACAACAAAATATTTTGCATGATCTCTTATACACTATTTTAGGCCCAGCTGTTGGAACTTTGGCTTTCCTGGATATAGCCACTATATTGTGATCACTGCATCCAATGGGTACGGATACAGCTTAGAACAAAGTTCTACAGCATTAGTAAAAATAGGGGTTGATATATGTGGGTGACCTTGTTCCTGTAGTGTTTGTGAACACCCTGGTAGGTTGATTAATAATCTGAACCAGATTACTGGCACTGGTTATAGTAGGAAGCGTCGTCTTGAGTGGGCAGCTTGATGAAAACCAGTCAATACCCCAAGAAGGTAGACCTCTCTGTTTACATCACATACACTATCAAGCATTTCACACATATTATTTTATGTGGCGCATCTCAAATGTTAATTCTATGGAAGACAAGGAAAACTAATGGTTCATTAACCTTAAACAAGCTCCACACAGTGATGAGCCATTGACATATCGCCCCTGCCATACAATTAAATGTCAACTAGACAGGATCAACAGTGTCAGAAACTATGGAGACCTACAGTGTGTCATGTAAGACGACAATCCAGCTCTCCTATTGATCAAAGCTATACTCAAGCTATATGATGGCAAATGGATAAAGCCAACAGGAGAATGCAATCTCAAAGCAGATCATGATGGAAAAAAATGTAATCTCAAGTTTTAGGTCATGGAGACATCCCATATTCCTCTGTTGTCAGTTGACACGTGTAAGAGACCCAGCCTACTACACGTAAACTACAGCCACAGCTATATCCAAGTACAGTGACAGG
Organism: Oncorhynchus mykiss; assembly: GCF_057628025.1. Lineage (NCBI taxonomy): Eukaryota > Metazoa > Chordata > Actinopteri > Salmoniformes > Salmonidae > Oncorhynchus > Oncorhynchus mykiss. The sequence goes on along the minus strand of NC_143050.1, from coordinate 33,802,694 downwards.
TTAGACAGGCTTGGCTGCCTTCCTGGAGAGCTACACCTAGAAGTAGACACCGCAGCCCGGCCTGTGCAGTAGCCACCAAGACTGACACCTATTCCACTGAAGAAAAGGATCACAAAGGCCATACATTCGATGGACAACGCAGACATCATCACAAAAGTCCCAGAACCAACCCTGTGGATCAGCAACATGGTCGTCATTGAGTATGCATGGACCCCAGCGCACTCAACAAAGCCTTACTGAGATCGCACTTCCAGATTCCCACCTTAGAAGAGATTCTACCAGAGATATCCAACTGAAAGGTATTCTCTGCACTCAACGCTAAAGATAGATATTGGCAAGTCAAACTTGATGAAGCGAGTAGCTATCTAACTTTCAGCACACCTGTGTGCAGGTATAGATGGCTGTGAATGCCATTTGGAATCAAGCAAGCAGCTGAAGAATACCAGCACAGACAGTGTGAAGCACTAAAGGTACAAATTGGAGTGAGTGTGATCGCAGATGACATTCTACTCTATGTATGTGGCGACACAAACAAAGAGGCGATGGCAGATCATGACAAAAACCTGAAGCTGAACAAAAAGAAACTCAGGATAAAGCTATCTAGCGTGACGTACATGGGTAATCTTCTCACCACACGAACCAAAGACGATAACAGCCGTTCAGACACCGACCGACATCAAGTCACTACAGCGGATGTTGGGGTTTGTGAACTATCTTGCAAAATTCATGCCCCACCTATGTGATGTGTGCGAGACAATAACAAGGCTGACAGACAAAGACATTGAATGTATTTGTATGGACATGGCTACCACAGCATAAAGCAGAAGTTGAGACTATAAAACAGTTAGTCACAGAACAACCAGTGCTCAAATATTACAACCTGAATGATGAACTCACACTGCAATGTGACGCCAGTGAGGCAGATCTGGACACAGCCCTTCTACAGAAAGGACAACCTGTGGCATTTGCCTCCAAAACATTGACTCAGACAGAACAGGGGGCCACACATTATTTGGATGGTTCGGATTTTTCATCTGTAGATGCTTTACAGATGGTCATACTATCAACAAACTATCTGTTGATAAGCAACTGCTTGCCAAGGTTAGGGTTAGGTTTAGAATAAAGGTTTAGTATAAGGGTTAAGGTTATGGTTAGTAGATAGTTGACATTTTTATGATAGTCTGTAGAGCATCTACAGAAGGAATATCCAATTAAAGTGTTCCCGAACAGAGATATGCACAAATCACCATTGTTTTTGCACATGACAAGTTTGACCAGTATCTGCACAGCAACCACAAACCGCTCGAGACAATCTTCAAGAAATCCTTACTCACAACACCCAAGCGACTGCAGAGAATGTTGCTAAGGCTACAAAGATACCAACTCCATCTGCAATACAAACAAGGCAAATAACTAAATGTAGATGACTTCCTGTCCAGAACTGCACAATCAACCGCAGAGCACAAACAAATGCAAACACCAGCCACAGTGTATGCAAACACAGGCCTGGCCACAACTGTCCTGGAACAGGTGGATCCCACCAGTGATGTCAACATCTCAACAAAGCACACAAAAGCACACAACCCAGGACATTTCAGATGTTCATTTTTTATTCATTTGTAAAAATGTCTAAAAACAATTTCACCTTGTGTAAGCCAGTAACCCAAAATCTCAATTTAATCAAATTCAGGCTGTAAGTCAACAGGCTTACAGCCTGAATTTGAATAAAGTGTGGAAAAAGTCAAGGGGTATGAATGCTTTCTGAATGCAGTGCAGACCCCTTGATTTTTTCCACATTTTGTTACGTTACAGCCTGATTCTAAAATGTTGTTACGTTACAGCCTGATTCTAAAATGTTGTTACGTTACAGCCTGATTCTAAAATGTATGAAAAGCAGGTTTTTAGAATTTGTTCTAAATAAATAAACACCTTATTTACATAAGTATTCACACCCTTTGCTACGAGACTTGAAATTGAGCTCAAGTGCATCCTGTTTCCATTGATCATCCTTGAGATGTTTCTACAACTTGATTGAAGTCCACCTGTGATAAATTACATTTATTGGACATGATTTGGAAAGACACACACCCATCTATGTAAGGTCCCACAGTTGACAGTGCATGTCAGAAGAAAAACCAAGCCTTGTGGTTGAAGGAATTGTCCATAGAGCTCCGAGACAGGATTGTGTCAAGGCACAGATCTGGGGAAGGGTAAAAATAAAGTGCTGCAGCATTGAAGGTCCCCAAGAACACAGTGGCCTCTATCATTCTTAAATGGAAGAAGTTTGGAACCACCAAGCTACTTCCTAGAGCTGGCCAAACTGAGCAATCGGGAGAGAAGGGCCTTGGTCAGGGAGGTGACCAAGAATCTGATGGTCACTCTGACAGAGCTCCAGAGTTACTCTGTGGAGATGGGAAAACATTCCAGAAGGACACGCATATCTGCAGCACTCCACCAATAAGGTCTTTATGGTAAAATGGCCAGATGGAAGCCAAAGGCACGACAGTAAAAGGCACGACAGCCTGCTTGGAGTTTGCCAAAAGGCCCCTAAAGGACTCTCAGACCATGAGAAGCTAGATTTTTTGGTTTGATGAAATCAAGATTGAACTCATTGGCCTGAATGTCAACCATCACGTCTGGAGGAAACCTGGCACCATCCCTATGGTGAAGCATGGTGGTGGAAGCATCATGATGTTTGGATGTTTTTCAGCGGAAGGGACTGGGAGACTAGTCAGGATCGAAGAAAAGATGAAGGGAGCAAAGTGCAGAGATATCCTTGATAAAAACCATCTCCAAAGCGCTCAGGACCTCAGACTGGGGCGAAGGTTCACCTTCCAACAGGACAACAACCCTAAGCTCACTGCCAAGACAACACAGGAATGGCTTCAGGACAAGTCTCTGAATGTCCTTGAGTGGCCCAGCCTGAGCCCAGACTTGAACCCGATTGAAAGACCTGAAAATAGCTATGCAGCACACACCCCATTCAACCTGATCTGGGAAAAACCCCAAATACAGGTGTGCCAAGCTTGTAGTGTCATACCCAAGAAGGCTCAAGGCTGAAATCGCTGTCAAAAGTACTAAGTAAAGGTGCTGAATAATTATGTAAATGTGATATTTCAGTATTTATTTTTAATACAATTGCTGATATGTCTAAAAACCTGTTTTGCATTGTCATTATGGGGTATATTGTGTATATTGATGAGGAGAAAACCCAATTTAATCAATTTTAGAACAAGGATGTGACGTAACAAAATGTGGGAAAAGAAAAGGGGTCTGAATACTTTCTGAATGCACGTACATGTTAGAAACACCTTTGACAGAGATTACAGCTGTGAGTCTTCTTGGTTTAATCTTGAAGAACTTTGCACACCTGGATTGTGCAGTATTTTACCATTATTCTTTTCAAAATTCTTCAAGCTCTGTCAAAGTATTGTGGGTCATGGCTCGATAGCAATTTTGAAGTCTTGCCATACATTTTCAAGCAGATTTAAGTCGAAACTGTAACTTGGCCAATAAGGAACATTCACTGTATGTCCAGTGTAGATTTGGCCTTGTGTTGTAGGTTATTGTACTGCAGGACGGATGTTTTGGAATATTAGTGTTCTTTATATTTGTATATTTATTTTCACTCTGTCATTTAGGTAATTATTGTGGAGTAACTACAATGTTGTTGATCTGTCCTCAGTTTTCTCCTATCACAGCTGTTAAAACGCCGTAGAGTCTATTGACGGTGCCCAGACCTCAGGTGCGTCAATCTAAGTAATATAATGAAACCATCCCCATAAAAATCTGTAATTTTAAACTAGAGGTATCTTTTGCATGGGCGGCATCTCAATCCAATGCATCCACCTATGGTGGCCTTCCGCATCAGTGGTGGAAGGTGGCCGAGCAACAGCTGTGTTTGTCAGACTATGAAACATCGCGAAAATGGCTGTAGCGTCCGAATGGTTTGGCCTGCAAACTAATATGACCACCATTTTTTCAATATATTATTTTGATACCTGAAGGGGTCCTAAAATTCTTAAAACAATTACAGTGCCTTGTGAAAGTATTCTGCCCCCTTGAACTTTGCGACCTTTTGCCACATTTCAGGCTTCAAACATAAAGATATAAAACTGTATTTTTTTGTGAAGAATCAACAACAAGTGGGACACAATCATGAAGTGGAACGACATTTATTGGATATTTCAAACTTTTTTAACAAATCAAAAACTGAAAAATTGGGCGTGCAAAATTATTCAGCCCCCTTAAGTTAATACTTTGTAGCGCCACCTTTTGCTGCGATTACAGCTGTAAGTCGCTTGGGGTATGTCTCTATCAGTTTTGCACATCGAGAGACTGAAATTTTTTCCCATTCCTCCTTGCAAAACAGCTCGAGCTCAGTGAGGTTGGATGGAGAGCATTTGTGAACAGCAGTTTTTGGTTCCTTCCACAGATTCTCGATTGGATTCAGGTCTGGACTTTGACTTGGCCATTCTAACACCTGGATATGTTTATTTTTGAACCATTCCATTGTAGATTTTGCTTTATGTTTTGGATCATTGTCTTGTTGGAAGACAAATCTCCGTCCCAGTCTCAGGTCTTTTGCAGACTCCATCAGGTTTTCTTCCAGAATGGTCCTGTATTTGGCTCCATCCATCTTCCCATCAATTTTAACCATCTTCCCTGTCCCTGCTGAAGAAAATCAGGCCCAAACCATGATGCTGCCACCACCATGTTTGACAGTGGGGATGGTGTGTTCAGGGTGATGAGCTGTGTTGCTTTTACGCCAAACATAACGTTTTGCATTGTTGCCAAAAAGTTCCATTTTGGTTTCATCTGACCAGAGCACCTTCTTCCACATGTTTGGTGTGTCTCCCAGGTGGCTTGTGGCAAACTTTAAACTACACTTTTTATGGATATCTTTAAGAAATGGCTTTCTTCTTGCCACTCTTCCATAAAGGCCAGATTTGTGCAATATACGACTGATTGTTGTCCTATGGACAGAGTCTCCCACCTCAGCTGTAGATCTCTGCAGTTCATCCAGAGTGATCATGGGCTTCTTGGCTGCATCTCTGATCAGTCTTCTCCTTGTATGAGCTGAAAGTTTAGAGGGACGGCCAGGTCTTGGTAGATTTGCAGTGGTCTGATACTCCTTCCATTTCAATATTATCGCTTGCACAGTGCTCCTTGGGATGTTTAAAGCTTGGGAAATCTTGTTGTATCCAAATCCGGCTTTAAACTTCTTCACAACAGTATCTCGGACCTGCCTGGTGTGTTCCTTGTTCTTCATGATGCTCTCTGCGCTTTTAACGGACCTCTGAGACTATCACAGTGCAGGTGCATTTATACGGAGACTTGATTACACACAGGTGGATTGTATTTATCATCATTAGTCATTTAGGTCAACATTGGATCATTCAGAGATCCTCACTGAACTTCTGGAGAGAGTTTGCTGCACTGAAAGTAAAGGGGCTGAATAATTTTGCACGCCCAATTTTTCAGTTTTTGATTTGTTAAAAAAGTTTGAAATATCCAATAAATGTTGTTCCACTTCATGATTGTGTCCCACTTGTTGTTTATTCTTCACAAACAAATACAGTTTTCTATCTTTATGTTTGAAGCCTGAAATGTGGCAAAAGGTCGCAAAGTTCAAGGGGGCCAAATACTTTCGCAAGGCACTGTATATATGTCAGCTTCTAAACTGTAGCTATTTTAAAATCACCAATGGCCTCAAGGTCACAGCCCTGAGCAGTTTCCTTCCTGTCCTGCAGCTCAGTTCAGAAGGATGACTGTGTCTTTGTTCTGTCTTGATGGTTTAATACATCATCCACAGCATAATTATTAACTTTACCATGCTTAAAGAGATATTCAATGTCAGATTGTTTTTATTGTTACCCATCTACCAATCACTGCCATTCTTTATGGGGCTTTTCGAAAAGTTCCCTGGTCTTTGTAGTTGATTCTGTGCTTGAAATTCAATACATGGCTGAGAGACCTTACAGATGTTGTATGTATGGGGGAGAAGGGCTAGTCGTTAAAAAATCATGTCAATCCCTATCATTTCACACAGAGAGTCCATGTAACTTATTATGTGATTTGTTTAGCCACATTTTACTCCTAAACAAATGTAGGCTTGCCTAAAGAAAGTGGTGAATTCTTATGCAACAGCTATATTTTAGTTATTTAATTTGTATTCATTTGCAAACATTTGGATAGTTATATTCATTTTGACATTATGGAGAATTTTGTGTAGATCAATGACAATTTTTTTTCTACAATTAAATCCATTTCAATCCCACTTTGTAAAGCAACAAAATGTTTTAAAAAATCCAAGGGGTTGAATACTTATGATACTCACTGTAGATTATGCATATATTATTAAGAAGTTATTATTTAAGAGCATTGAAGATAAATCACAATCAGTAAAAAAATCCCCTTTTTTCATTTGTAGCACATGCCCCTTGAAAGGTCTGTGCACAGCCCTGGTGTTATGTTACTGGTGACCAATGACAGAGACTTCGAGAGATGATGTCCAAACCTTCTATTTGGGAAGACGTTGAAAATGTACAGTAATTACTATGGAAAATATAAGTGTTTATTTACAGGAAAGACCAGGCCATCCAAAGTACAGAGGAACAGATGTGAGGTGGCTGTCAGACAATTAATGCACCACATTTCATAGCCAAACTTTGCCAGTCATCAGTGTCACTGATGTGGTGTTTAAGGAAAGACTTGGTAGAGAGTTTGCTTTGTAATATTCATAGAACTACTGAAGAGTAGTCTTGGAAGGAGCTGTGATCAAGCAGATCTCACTTTAGGAATACAATGACCTTAGTTGACATACACTTAGGTTGGAGTCATTAAAACTCGTTTTTCAACCACTCCACAAATGTCTTGTTAACAAACTATAGTTTTGGCAAGTCGGTTAGGACATCTACTCTGAGCTTGACACAAGTCATTTTTCCAACAATTGTTTACAGACAGATTATTTCACTTGTTTCACTGTATCACTATTCCAGTGGGTCATACGTTGAAATACACTAAGTTGACTGTGCCTTTAAACAGCCATACCGCTCAGGAAGAAGATGCGTTCTGTCTCCTAGAAATGAACGTACTTTGGCGCGAAAAGTGAGAATCAATCCCAGAAAAATAACGAAGGACCTTGTGAAGATGCTGGAGGAAACAGGTGCAAAAGTATATATATCCACTGTAAAACGAGTCCTATATCGACATAACCTGAAAGACCTCTGCAAGGAAGAAGCCACTGCTCCAAAACCACCATAAAAAGCCAAGACTACGATTTGCAACTGCACATGGGGACAAAGATCGTGCTTTCTGGAGAAATGTCCTCTGGTCTGATGAAACAAAAATAGAACTGTTTGGCCATAATGACCATTGTTATATTTGGAGGAAAAAGGGGAGGCTTGCAAGCTGAAGAACACCATCCCAACCGTGAAGAACGGGGGTGGCAGCATCGTGTTGTGGGGGTGCTTTGTTGCAGGAGGGACTGCTGCACTTCACAAAATAGATGGCATCATGAGGGAGTAAAATTATGTGGATATATTGAAGCAACATCTCAAGACATCAGTCAGGAAGTTAAAGCTTAGTCGGAAATGGGTCTTTCAAATGGACAATGACTCCAAGCATACTTCCAAAGTTGTGGCAAAATGGCTTAAGGACAACAAATTCAAAGTATTGGAGTGGCCATCACAAAGCCCTGACCTCAGTCCTATAAAAAATGCGTGGGCAGACCTGAAAAACTATGTGCGACCAAGGAGGCCTACAAACCTGACTCAGTTATGCCTGCTCTATCAGGAGGAATGGGCCAAAATTCACCCAACTTATTGTGGGAAGCTTGTGGAAGGCTACACGAAATGTTTGACCCAAGTTAAACAATTTAAATTCAATGCAACCAAATACTAATTGAGTGTATGTAAACGTCTGACCCACAGGGAATGTGATGAAAGAAATAAAAGCTGAAATAAGTCATTCTCTCTACTATTATTCTGACATTTCACATTCTTAAAATAAAATGGTGATCCTAACTGACCTAACAGGGAATTTTTACGAGGATTCAATGTCAGGAATTGTGATAAACTGAGTTTAAATGCATTTGGCACGGTGCATGTAAACTTCCGACCTCAACTGTAAAATGTATCATCATGCCAAGCTCAGAGGAACTTTTGTGCCCATTTCAAACTCATTGTTTTTGTTTTGGATGGTGGTTAGACAGCATGCCAGTCTTGGGTACCAGAAGACATTGGTGGAAATGGGAAGTAAACGTGCTGGCACGTTTACAGGTCTGGGTGTGACCTGGGAGGGAGACTGGTGGCTTCAGACCCATATTTGTTCATGTTTATGCAGGTTCTGTCACCACGTCTCTGCCTAGCATCTGCAGATGAGTCAGTGTGTTTGACTGTTGTAGTTGAATCGTCATAATGCAAGAATGCCTCGTCTTTCCTTTTGTGTATCTTTCGCTCTCACTCAATTCAGCTTTCGCTCTCTATCATTGTCGTTCTCTCTCCTTTACGTTAACTTTCTATTTCCCTTACACCCACTTCCTCCATATTTATACATACATCATACACACATGGGCTCCCGAGTGGCACAGCGGTCTAAGGCACTGCATCTCAGTGCAAGTGGTGTCACTACATTCCCTGGTTTGAATCCCAGCTGTATCACATCCGGTGCACAATTGGCCCAGCATCGTCCGGGTTTGGCTGGAGTAGGTAGGCCGTCATTGTAAATAAAAAATTATTCTTAACTGCCTTGCCTAGTTAAATTAAAAATATATAATTTAAGGAGTTCTTGGTTTCATCAGACCAGAGAACCTTGTTTCTGAGAGTCTTTAGGTGCCTTTTGGAAAACTCCAAGCGGGCTGTCATGTGCCTTTTACAGAGGGGTGAGTTCCGTCTGGCCACTCTACCATAAAGGCATGATTGGTGGAGCGCTGCAGATATGGTTGTCCTTCTGGAAGGTTCTCCCATCTCCACAGAGGAACTCTGGAGCTCTGTCGGAGGGACCATCAGGGCCTAGATTCACAAAACACTTCTTACGCAAAAACATAAGAAGCTGCTTAAGAAAAAAAATACGTGGAATTCCTCAACAATATCTTAAGATGTAATATTTTTCTTACTAACTCCTCAAATATGTTCTTACGTATCTTCTTAAGATGTTTGTTGCAAGGCAACCGATTTAGCTAGCTATCTAGCTGGCAATGGCAATCATGTTAGCAAATTTCCAACTGAGATTACTGTTCTAAAACATGTTCTTGGGTTTAAAAAAGTCAATACTGAAATGTTCAGATGAAGTTTGTGTGTGAATTAAACATGTTCAATTGCTTTCATGAGCTTTTTTCTCTCACTGCCCTGAGTGTAATTAAGAAGGTTTTGTGAATCTTGGCACAGGTTCTTGGTCACCTCCCTGACCAAGGCCCTTCTCCCCTGATTTCCAGCTCTTGGAGCAATCTTGGTGGTTCCAAACTTATTTTATTTAAGAATTATGGAGGCCACTGTGTTCTTGGGGAACTTCAATGCTGCAGAAATGTTTTGGTACCCTTCCCCAGATCTGTGCCTTGACACAATCCTGTCTCGGAGCTCTATGGACAATTCCTTCAACCTCATGGCTTGGTTTTTGCTCTGACATGCACTGTTAACTGTGGGACTTTGTATAGACTGGTGCGTGCCTTTCCAAATCATGCCCAATCAATTGAATTTACCACACGTGGATTCCAATCATTTTGTAGAAACATCTCAAGGATGATCAATTGACACAGGATGCACCTGAGCTCAATTTTGAGACTCATAGCAAAGTGTCTGAGTACTTATATATATAAGGAATTTATGTTTTTCTTTTAATACATTTGCTAAAATTTCTAAAAAGCTATTTTCACTTCCTCATTATGGGATATGGTGTGTAGATTGATGAGGGAAAACATGTATTTTATCCATTTTAGAATAAGACTGTAAAGTAAAAAATATGTGGAAAAAGTCAAGGGGTCTGAATACTTTCCGAATGCACTTTATAGTGTATTACCCCTTCCAGGAAGGCACTTTTGTTAGTTTTTCACACGTTGAAGCTCCCCTTGCTTGTTCTTTTTCCCTCTGCTCTTTCCTGCTACAGTTTTATGACCCACAGTAAATTTTGATAATGAGATTTATGTGTTGTGTTCTCTATATGATGTCATAACAGGTTTCTGGGAATGTGTGTCATATTTCTTTGTCTTTACTATGAAAGTGACACACTGAGGATTTTGGACCTCACCCAATTGTAATCTCAACATTTCAACTATTTGTCTTAGTAATGACGTTCTAAATCAAGGTTTTAGAGAAGAACTTTCTAAAATCCATCATGTCACACATCCAATACAGATACCAAGTTTGAGATTTGTCTCTTTCTCTACATGTTCCTTATATTGTTGTATGACTTGCTTCTTGGCAAGGTGATTTCTCTCTATCTGACTCCCTGTGTCACATTGTTCATGAATAACTGGTTATTTTTTGGTAATTTACAGTTAGTCCACCTTCTGGACAGAGTCATTGGCCAAGAGTCTGGCAAAGCTCTGTGTTTCAAGAGTCAACTGTTTTCACAGATAATCTATGTTGGTTCTGTTAATAAATCCTTCATGATGCACTTTTTTACCACAAGTCGTACAGGTGTTCAGTATCTCCTCATTCGACCAATGACAGTAGTGGAACACCCTGTACGACCAATGCTGCTTGATAATGACAACTTGGTCCTGAGGTTGTGTCAGATGCCTTTTGTTTCCACTGTTCTAATTGCAGTGTGTTGGTGATGAAAGACTGGAGCTGGAACTCCATTGGCCAAAGTATTAGTTTTCGCACTCTATACTTAAAACATCTGGTCTCTGTCAACGTAGCCTTCTGACCATGTCCTCGAAGTCAATGAGAAATGTATCTGAGCAAATGCTACTTCAATTGCATGTGTTTATGCTGAACATAAAGTGGCTAGAGCAATTTATTTGCCTGCTAATGTAGACAAACATTTGTATTTGTTTATTAGAGTTGAAACTATATATTTCCAAATGAGTAGTGCTGTTGTTATGGTGTAATTCCATGTAACAACACTAAGACGTTAAAATCCCTTAATAGTTAGTTTCACAGCCTGATCTTTTTCACCTGTCTTTGCGATTGTCTCCACCCCCTCTATGTGTCACCCATCTTCCCGATTTTCCCATGTGTATTTGACCTGTGTACTCTGTTTGTTTGTTGCCAGTTTGTTTTCCTTCGTCAAGCCTACCAGCGGTTTCCCTCTGTTCCTGTCTCTCGATTGTTCCTGTTTTCTAGTTTTCCCGGTTTTGACCTTTTCTGCCTGCCTTGACCCTGAGCCTGACTGCTGTGCTGCACCATTGCACAACCTACAGTTGAAGTCGGAAGTTTACATATACCTTAGCCAAATACATTTAAACCCAGTTTTTCACAATTCCTGACATTTAATCCTAGTAAAGATTCCCTGTTGGCCCATTCCTCCTGGCAGAGCTGGTGTAACTGAGTCAGGTTTGTAGGCCTCCTTGATCGCACACACTTTTTCAGTTCTGCCCACAACTTTTCTATAGGACTGAGGTCAGGGCTTTGTGATGGCCACTCCAATACCTTGACTTTGTTGTCCTTAAGCCATTTTGCCACAACTTTGGAAGTATGCTTGGGGTCATTGTCCATTTGGAAGACCCATTTGTGACTAAACTTTAACTTGACTGATGTCTTGAGATGTTGCTTCAATATATCCACATAATTTTACTCCCTCATGATGCCATCTATTTTGTGAAGTGCACCAGTCCCTCCTGCAACAAAGCACCCCCACAACACGATGCTGCCACCCCCGTGCTTCACGGTTGGGATGGTGTTCTTCAGCTTGCAAGCCTCCCCTTTTTCCTCCAAATATAACAATGGTCATTATGGCCAAACAGTTCTATTTTTGTTTCATCAGACCAGAGGACATTTCTCCAGAAAGTGCAATCTTTGTCCCCATGTGCAGTTAGAAACCGTGTTTGGCTTTTTTATGGCTGTTTTAGAGCAGTGGCTTCTTCCTTGCTGATCCGCCTTTCAGGTTATGTCGATATAGGACTCGTTTTACTGTGGATATATATACTTTTGTACCTGTTTCCTCCAGCATCTTCACAAGGTCCTTTGCTGTTGGTCTGGGATTGATTTGCACTTTTCGCACAAAAGTACATTCATCTCTAGGAGACAGAATGCATCTCCTTCCTGAGCGGTATGACGGCTGCGTGGTCCCATGGTGTTTATACTTGCGTACTATTGTTTGTACAGATGAGCGTGGTACCTTCAGGCGTTTGGAAATTGCTCCCATATGTAAACTTCTGACCCACTGGAATTGTGATACAGTGAATTATAAGTGAAATAATCTGTCTGCAAAAAAACTGTAGGAAAAATGACTTGTGACATGCACAAAGTAGATGTCCTAACTGATTTGTCAAAACTATAGTTTGTTACAAGAAATTTGTGGAGTGGTTGAAAAACGAGTTTTAATGACTCCAACCTAAGTGTATGTAAACTTCCAACTGCAACTGTATCTGGATTACTGACCTCTGCCTACCCTGAGCCTGCCTGCCGTCCACTTATCTGTCTGTTTTTTGCCTGACCCTTTTTGATTATTAAACTGTTGTTAATTCGACGTTGATTGCATCTGGGTCCTAGCCTAAATGTGATATGATGTTCTCTGCGACATGTTGAACCGGTTCGTCTTCGTCTACATTGATGACATTGTCTACATTGATGACATCCTCATCTTCTCCTGCTCCCCCCAAGAACCCATGTGCCACGTCCTGCAGGTTCTTCAAAGCCTTCTGGAGAATCAGCTGTTTGTGAAGGAGGAGAAGTGCGAGTTCCATTGCTCCACCATCCCCTTTCTGGGTTACATCATCTCTGCTGGGAGTGTCAAGAGTTTCAAAGATGGCGCCGAAGATCATGGCTGACGTTTTACATTCTCCCAACCAATTGTGCTATTTTGGTAGTTTTTTAGCCTTTTAAGGAACTTAATTTTGACTTATTGTGTACATAATGCTGCTACTACCGTCTCTTATGACAGAAAATATCTTCTGGACATGAGAACAGCGATTACTCACCGTGGACTGAAATAATATTTTTCCTTTAATGAGTCCGATGAGAAGGATATCCTGCTTTCACTGGAACAGGCCCAGAACCACGCCTTCTGCGTGAAGAAAAGACGCAGGAAAAGGGGACATTGATGAGCAGCCTTCTGAGAATCCATAGGCGAGAGAGTAAACTCCCACTTCCATGTGTTCTTCTTGCTAAAGTGCAATCATTGGGGGAAAAAATGGATGACCTACGATTAAGATTATCCTACCAACGGGACATCAAAAATTGTAACATCTTATGTTTCACGAGACATGGCTGAACGATGATACAGACAATATAGAGCTAGTGGGATTTTCCATGCACCGGCAGAACAGAGATGCTACTTCTGGTAAGACGAGGGGTGTCAATAACAGCTGGTGTGGAATGTCTAATATAAAGAAGTCTCGAGGTATTGCTCGCCTGAGGTAGAGTACCTTATGATAAGCTGTAGACCACACTATCTACCAAGAGAGTTCTCATCTATATTATTCGTTGCCATCTATTTACCAACACAGAATGAAGCTGGCACTAAGACCGCTCTCAACTAACTATATAAGGCAATAAGCAAAGAAGAGAATGCTAACCCAGAAGTGGTGCTCCTCGTGGCCGGGGACATTAATGCAGGCGGACTTAAATCCATTTTACCACATTTTTAACAGCATGTCACATGTGCAACCAGAGAAAAAAATCCTAGACCACACACAGAGATGAAAATACAAAGCTCTCCCCCGCCCTCCATTTGGTAAATCTGACCATAATTCTATCCTCTTGATTCCTGCTTACAAGCAAAAATTAAAGCGGGAAATACCAGTGACTCGCTCAATAAGGAAGTGGTCAGATAACGCAGATGGTACACTACAGGCCTTTTTTGCTAGCACAGACTGGAATATGTTACAGAATTCATCCAATGGCATTGAGGAGTACACCACCTCAGTCATTGGCTTCATCAATAAGTGCATCGACGACGTCGTCCTCACAGTGACAATACGTACATATCCCAACCAGAAGCCATGGATTACAGGAAACATCCGCATCGAGCTAAAGGGTAGAGCTGCTGCTTTCAAGGAGCAGGAGACTAATCCGGACGCTTAGCATCAATACAGGACTAAGATTGAATCGTACTACACCGGCTGTGACGCTCATTGGATGTGGCAGGGCTTGAAAACTATTACGGATTACAAAGGGAAACCCAGACGCGAGCTGCCCAGTGACGTGAGCCTACCAGACAAGCTAAATGCCTTCAAGGCTCGCTTCGAGGAAAGCAACACTGAGGCATTCATGAAAGCACCAGCTGTTCTGGATGACTGTGTGATAACGCTCTCGGTAGCTGATGTGAACAAAACCTTTAAACAGGTCAACATTCACAAAGCCGCTGGGCCAGACGGATTACCAGGACGTGAACTCAAAGCATGCTCTGTCAAGTGTCTTCACTGACATTTTCAACCACTCCCTGACCGAGTCTGTAATATAGAGGTCGACCGATTATGATTTTTCAACGCCGATAACGATACCGATACCGATTATTGGAGGACCAAAAAAAGCTGATTAATCGTACGATTTGTATTTATTTATTTGTAATAATGACTATTACAACAATACTGAATGAACACTTATTTTAAGTTAATATAATACATCAATAAAATCAATTTAGCCTCAAATAAATAATGAAACATGTTCAATTTGGTTTAAATAGTGCAAAAACAAAGTGCTGGAGAAGTAAAAGTGCAATATGTGCCATGTAAAAAAGCTAACGTTTGAGTTTCTTGCTCAGAACATGAGAACATATGAAAGCTTGTGGTTCCTTTTAACATGAGACTTCAATATTCCAATGTTTTAGGCTGTAGTTAATAAAGTATTTATAGGACAATTTCTCTCTATGCGATTTGTATTTCATATACCTTTGACTATTGGATGTTCTTATAGGCACTTTAGTATTGCCAGTGTAACAGTATAGCTTCCATCCCTCTCCTCGCCCCTACCTGGGCTCAAACCAGGAACACATTGACAACAGCCACACTCGAAGCAGCGTTACCCATCGCTCCACAAAAGCCACGGCCCTTGCAGAGCAAGGGGAATAACTACTCCAAGTCTCAGAGCAAGTCACGTTTGAAACGCTGTTAGTGCGCACCCCGCTAACTAGCTAGCCATTTCACATCGGTTACACAAGCCATTAGGCTGATAGGCTTGAAGTCATAAACAGCGCTGTGCTTGCGAAGAGCTGCTTGCAAAACGCACTAAAGTGCTGTTTGAATGAATGCTTACGAGTCTGCTGCTGTCTACCATCGCTCAGTCAGACTGCTCTGTCAAATTATAGACTTAATTATAACATAACACACAGAAATACGAGCCTTTGGTCATTAATATGGTCGAATCCGGAAACTATCATTTCAAAAACAAAACGTTTATTATTTCAGTGAAATATGGAACCGTTTGGTATTTTATCTAACGGCATGCAATGAACGCAAGATAAGTGACACCATTTCACCTGGTTAATATTGCCTGCTAACCTGGATTTATTTTAGCTAAATATGCAGGTGTCACACCCTGACCATAGTTTGCTTTGTATGTTTCTATGTTTTGTTTGGTCAGGGTGTGATCTGAGTGGGCATTCTATGTTGTGTGTCTAGTTTGTCTGTTTCTGTGTTTGGCCTGATATGGTTCTCAATCAGAGGCAGGTGTTAGTCATTGTCTCTGATTGGGAACCATATTTAGGTAGCCTGTTTGGTGTTGGGTTTTGTGGGTGATTGTCTCCTGTGTCAGTGTTTGTACCACACGGGACTGGTTTCGGGTTTTCACATTTATTGTTTTGTAGTTTGTTCATGTATAGTTTTTTCTTATTAAAAAACAAACATGAATTTCAACCACGCTGCATTTTGGTTCTCTCCTTCAACAGAAGAATCCTGTTACAGCAGGTTTAAAAATATATACTTCTGTGTATTGATTTTAAGAAAGGCATTGGTTTATGGTTAGGTACAGTCGTCCAATGATTGTGCTTTTTTCACAAATGCGCTTTTGTTAAATCATCCCCCAGCGTTGCATTGATTATATGCAACGCAGGACACGCTAGATAAACAAGTAATATCATCAACCATGTGTAGATAACTAGTGATTATGATTGATTGTTTTTTATAAGATAAGTTTAATGCTAGCTAGCAACTTACCTTGGATTCTACTGCATTCACGTAACAGGCAGCCTCCTTGTGGAGTGCAACGAGAGGCAGGTGGTTATAGCATTGGACTAGTTAAATATAAGGTTGCAGGATTGGTCCCCCGAGCTGACAAGGTGAACATCTGTCGTTCTGCTCCTGAACAAGGCAGTTAACCCACCGTTCCTAGGCCGTCATTGAAAATAAGAATGTGTTCTTAACTGACTTGCCTAGATAAATAAAGGTATTAAAAAAAATTACAATAATAAATCCCCAAAAAATCGACAAAATCGGCGTCCAAAAATACCATTACGGTATTTGGCCATTCCGATTAATCGGTCGACCTCTATGGTCCCTGTGCCCAAGGAAGCGACGGTAACCTGCCTAAAGGATTACCGCCCTGTAGCACTCACGTCAGTAGCCATGAACTGCTTTGAAAGGCTGGTCATGGCTCACATCAACACAATCATCCCGGAAACCCTCCAATTTGCATACTGCCCCAACAGATCCACAGATGACGCAATCTCAATCGCACACCACGCCCTTTCACACCTGGACGAAAGGAACACATGTGAGAATGCTGTTCATTGACTACAGCTCAGCATTCAACACCATAGTGCCCACAAAGCTCATCACTAAGCTAAGGACTCTGGGACCAAACACCTCCCTCTGCAACGGGACTGGACTTCCTGACGGGCCGCCCCCAGGTGGTAAGAGTAGGCAATAACACGTCTGCCACGCTGATCCTTAACACTGGGGTGTGTACTTAGTCCCCTCCTGTATTCCCTGTTCACCCACGACGGCGTAGCCAAACGCGACTCCAACACCATCATTAAGTTTGCTGACGACACAACAGTGGTAGGCCTGATCACCGACAATGATGAGACGGGCTATAAGGAGGAGGTCAGAGACCAGGTCAACATCCTCTCCCTCAATGTGAGCAAGATAAAGGAGCTAATGGTGGACTACAGGAAAAGGCGGGCCGAACAGGCCCCCAGTAACATCGACGGGGCTGTAGTGGAACGAGTCGAGAGTTTCAAGTTCCTTGGTGTCCACATCACCAACGAACAATCATGGTCCAAACATACCAAGACTGTCGTGAAGAGGGCACGACAAAACCTTTTCCCCCTCAGGAGACTGAAAAGATTTGGCATGGGTCCCCAGATACTCAAAAGGTTCTACAGCTGCAGCATCGAGAGCATCCTGACGGGTTGCATCACCGTCTGGTATGGCAAATGCTCGGCATCTGACCATAAGGCGCTACAGAGGGTAGTGCGAACGGCCCAGTACATCACTGGGGCTAGGCTTTCTGCCATCCAGGACCTACACAATAGGCGGTGTCAGAGGAAAGCCCTTAAAATTGTCAGTCACTCCAGTCACCCAAGTTATCTCTGCTACTGCATGGCAAGTGGTACCAGAACGCCTAGTCTAGGACCAAAAGTCTCCTCTACATCTTCTACACCCAAGCCATAAGACTGCTGAACCATTAATAAAATCGCCACCGGAAAATGTACATTGACCACCTCTCCCTTTTCTACACTGCTGCTACTCACTGTTTATTATCTATACATAGTCACTTCACCCCTACCTACATGTACAAATGACCTCAACTAACCTGTACCCCTGCACACTGACTCGGTACCTTTGCCCCCTGTACATAGCCTCGTTATTGTTATTCTTATTGTGTTACTTTTTATTTTTACTTTTTATTTTAGTCTACTTGGTAAATACATTTTCTTAACTCTTCTTGAACTGCACTGTTGGTTAAGGGCTTGTAAGTAAGCATTTCACGGTAAAGTCTACACTTGTTGTATTCGGCGCATGTGACAAATACATTTTGATTTGATTTGAAGATGGACCCCGGGAAGGTGAGAGAGGTGGTGGATTGACCTCAGCCTACATCCAGGGTGCAGCTGCAATGTTTTCTGGGGTTCCCTGGTTTTCTGGGGTTCCCCTGGTCTGCATTCACCTCTACCAAGGTTCCGTTCACATGGTCCTCTGCCGCTGACCGGGCATTCCGGGACCTTAAACACAGCTTCACCGCTGCTCCCATCTTGGTTCATCCTGACCCGTCCCGTCAGTTTGTGGTGGAGGCCGATGCTTCGGATGTCGGAGTGGGGGCTGTCCTGTCCCAACGTTCTGACCTGGACCTTAATCTGCATCCCTGCACCTTCTTCTCCCATCGCCTCAATGCTACGGAGAGGCACCATGGTGTGGGGAATCGAGAGCTTCTCACGGTGAAGATGGCATTGGAGGAATGGAGGCAATGGCTGGTAGGGGTGGAACATCCATTCATTGTATGGACCGACCACAAAAACCTGGATTATCTCCGCACTGCCAACCGCCTCAACTCCAGGCAAGTGAGATGGGTCCTGCTGTTTACCCGGTTCAACTTTTCTCTCTCTTACCGGCCGGGGTCCAAGAACATCAAGCCGGATGCAATGTCTTACCGATATTGAACCACAGTTACCACCCCGGAGTCCGAGACCATCCTTCCAGCTGGTGACGGCACTCAGCTGGGGTATAGAGAAACAGGTCCGGGAGGTGCAACGGTCCCATCCGAACCCTGGGGGGCCCCAGATAACCAGATGTTTGTGCCTGACACTGTCCACTCCGCGTTCTGGAGTGGGCACATTCCTCCAGGCTTGCCTGCCACCCAGGCTCCCGTCAGACCCTGGCCTTTGGCCTAGTATGGTTCCGGATGTCGCCACGTTTGTTGCCGCCTGCACGTTCTGTGCTCAGAACAAGACTCATCGGGAATCTCCGGCTGGTCTTCTGCAACCACTGCCTGTCCCTCACCATCCCTGGTCCCACATATCCTTGGAATTCATCACGGGTAAAATCAGAATTTGTGGAATTTTTTTATGTATATTTTGGATACTTTAAAAATTAATGCCAGACACCACACCCTAACAGGGTATCCCCCCTTAATCATATCATCATGACCTTTTACCAGTTGAACATTGACACAAATATCAAACACTTTTGTATTACAATTTCTGAAATATCATAGGTGATATCATTAACTATGCACAGATTTGCAAATCACACAAAAAAATTGAAAAAAACAATTAATAGTCCCACTAAGCGCAAACCAGACAGGATGGCATATCACTGCAGAATGCTGTGGTAGCCATGCTGATTAAGTGTGCCTTGAATTTAAAAAAAAATCACAGACAGTGTCACCAGTAAAGCACCCCCTCACCATCACACCTCCTCTTCCATGCTCCAACATGGGAACCATACATGCGGAGATCCTCCGTACACCTAGATTACTATGCGTCTCACAAAGACACGGCGGCTGGAACCAAAAATCTCCAATTTGGACTCATCAGACCAAAGGACAGATTTCCACCTGTCCAATGTCCATTGCTTGTGTTTCTTGGCCCAAGCAAGTCTCTTCTTATTATTTGTATACTTTAGAAGTGGTTTCTTTGCAGAAATTCGACCATGAAGGCCTGATTCACGCTGTCTTCTCTGAACAGTTGATGTGTCTGTTACTTGAATTTCTGAGGCTGGTAGCTCTAATGAACTTACTCTCTGCAGCAGAGTTAACTCTGGGTCTTCCTTTCCTGTGGTGGTCCCCATGAGAGCCAGTTTCATCATAACGCTTGATGGTTTTTGTGACTGCACTTGAAGAAACTTTCAAAGTTCTTGAAATGTTCTGGATATGCTGACCTTTATGACAAAGTAATGTAGGGCTGTCATTTCTCTTTGCTTATTTGAGCAGTTCTTGCCATAATGTGGACTTGGTATTTTACCAAATAGGGCTATCTTCTGTATATCACTCCCATACCTTGTCACAACACAACTGATGGCTTTAACACATTAAGAATGAAAGAAAGTCCACAAACTTTTATTAACAAGACACACCTGTTAATTGAAATGCATTCCAGGTGACTACCTCATGAAGCTGTTTGAGAGAATGCTAATAATGAACAAAGCTGTCATCAAGGCAAAGGGTGACTATTTTGAAGAATCTCAAATCTATTTTGATTTCTTTAACACTTTTTTGGTTACTATATAATTCCATATGTGTTATTTCACAATGAAGAGAATAGTAAAAAATAAAAAAAAACCTAGAATGAGTAGTTGTGTCCAAACTTTTGACCGGTACTGTATATATAATTGTACAGCATAATAATTTGTTTTAGTAATGATTGTTTAATGCAAACAATACCAGCAGTTGATGTTTTAAAAAGTATAAATAGAGTGTCAATCTCTTTTGAAACAATCAATCTGAATGTTAGTAGTTTTCTATCATGCCTCAATGGAATTAGGGGAAAAAAACGCCACACATTTTTGTTTTAACCCAGCACTCACGCATCTGATTCAACTAATCAAGCGGTGATGAGCTTAATCAAGTGTGTTAGTGCTGGGCTAAAACAAAAATGTGTGGGAACAAACGTGTGCACACCGTGGGGGTCCCCAATGAATCCCAAACCTTGGATGGCAACCAACATTCTATGACATCAGTTATTGTATTGGTATGAGGGTTTGTTTCATGGTCACCTTGAAAATACATACAACAAGAGTCTTGACTGTTGTGATGTCAACGGAGCCTTCACCTCTGTTCAGTAAAAGAGGCCAGGGCATAACCCCCTAACCTCATCACCAAATAAACTTCCCATGTCCACAGGGACCGTCCCCCTTACTAGGTCTCTCCAACAGACTGTATCCCCATTGTGCTGAGGCAGCCAAGGGGGACATAATTTATGTGACACTGTTTGTTTATTACAAGTAAATATTTATTTTGGCCGAATGTCAAACTCTTTTGCAATACTATACTGTAGTTTACAGTAATTCCAGACAAATCCTGAACATACACACAAGAAAAGCACATCCAGAGCCCAATGTCCAGGTGTTTTTCTTTAGTTGGAATCGAGCAAAACTACTATAAGATTACATGTGTCAGCGTCCTCTGCGGTCTTGGGTTAAAGCTTCTGTTTCCAATGTTGTGTTTGCGTTTGTGATACACGCATCCAATGCTTACAATTGCAGAAAAGAGGGTCGTTGGGTGCAGAGACAAGTAATGTGTCTAATTGAAGTTTGTTTGAGTTTACGTAGTGACAGTGCATTAATAGAAGCTCCATTCAATACCGAGGAAAAGGTTGTCCCCAAAGAGTTGAGAGACTTGTATCTATGAGAGAGAAGGTTGAGTTAAATGCAGTGACAGATCTCCACTTGAAAGCCACTAGGAGGTCAATTTTGGCAATGAAAGTAATGTGTTCTCATTAATTGTAGTACTTAAAAAAAGGTTATACTCTACAGTATATGTTTAAATGAATGGCTTCTTTATATCGTTTGTGAGAAGATACTGTAAAAAAAAGTGTGTGTGTTATAAATTTGTCAACATATAGAACTAATTGGGCTAACTGTTTGTGATTAGCAGGAGGTGACATGTTGGAAGTCTCAAATGCTACAGCATGACACCCAGGTAGGAGATGGTAGGAGTTGGATAGGTTTAAAAGATGATTGATGACACCTCTCTCTTGTGGTGCCCCCTACAGTGTGAAGGGCATTAGGGCGACTTACTGAACCCTGTGAGGAGCGACAGCAGATATAGCTAATTGTGCAAATAAATAGGCTGCGTTTACACCGTCCGCCCAATTTTGATTTTCTTTTTTACCAATCACATCATATCTTTTCACATCAGGGCCCGTATCCACAAAGAGTCTCAGAGTAGGAGTGTGGTCTAGGATGTTTCTATATAATCTTATTAATTATGATCAAAAAGGCTAAACTTATCCCTTATCCTAGATCAGCACTCCCACTCTGAGATGCTTTGTGGATACGGCCCAGATCTTTTTCAGAGCTATTCTGATTAGTTAAAACGCTAATTAGTGAAAACAATATCTGAATTAGGCTGCCCATGTAAATGCAGCCATTGTGGTGCATTTGGGATCTTTTAAGTGGTACATAAATCACAAGCCGTCAATTCATGTCTAGTTGACCAGGTTTTCTTTGCAATGCTTCATTTTGAAATGAAACTCTGTATACAAGTTCACTGAGACCTTGTGCTTTGAATGGAGAACTGCATGTGGCATAATTTCGATGACTGTATAGATCTCTCTGTCCATACCTCTCAACCAGACATGGTTGTGGAAAATGGGTTAATGCCATGGGCACCCAGCTGTGAATGACTCGGTTTTATTTGATGAGGAACAGGACAGAGGTTTGTATCTAGAGTGGATGGAAACGTCTGTCTGAGTCTATGGAAACAATGTCAACCTGTCTTCATATCTTATCCAAATAAAGATGTCAAGTTTATGACAATGGCTATTCGAGACCTATGACAGTCGGTCAGTTATCATTAGCAGGTTGACGTGCCAGGTCTTTTTTCATGATATGTCATAATCAATTGCTACAGCGTTTACGTTCAAAAAGGTGCCATTGATTAAATAACTATCACAATGCTTTTGGATAATACGATTATCAGATGAACCTGAGGGAAAAAGAAATCCTCAGGGATGTGTTCTGCTACCGACTTTGTTATGTTAATTACGGAGAATAAGTGTACAGTATAATGTGGAATTTGGCTCCCTTTTGGAAATCATCATTGGGGCATTCGCTGTTTCCCTTGGCTTGGCTTACACGCAGAAGTCCTCTGTTAACAAGCATGTCAATTTGAGACAGCTTTTTTTTTTACCATATCAAAAAAGTGAAGCTTTACTGTACAAGAGCAGCATACTGCCATAATAATTATTGTACAGTACATACCTATAGGAGTGGATTATGATGAGATGTGTCCTGCCAATACACAAGTAAAAGCTATCAATTACATTTCATTCTCCTTTTGCCTAATGCCTCCCTCCTAAATATACTGTATAAATAAATAAACTACAGTATAAATGAACTACAGTGACCCCCCTAAGACTTAGCCTACAGTTACAATACTATATACTGTCCTAATGGCATGTGACCTATCCAGCATTTACATGTCAACTAACTGTGTCCATCGGATGTGGACTTATACAGTAAATGGGGGTTGGCTGGGTTGCATTTTACAGCCCAAATCACCGACACCAAACACCACTCATATTCCCATAAACTCGGCTTTTACCCCATTCCCCGATGCTTCGACACAACAGCTAGAAATGTGTCTGTTTCCTGTCTTCTTCAGTCACACAGCATCTGTTAAATTAATGAAAGTCTAACTCTGTCAGACAGAAAACACCTCAGTGATGACGAGGGAAGAAAATCACCTATAATTTTATCCTGATTTTGTCCTGATAGATTTTGGTTGTTTTATAAGGGGCAGCTACACACCAAGGAGGGAGAAGATGAGCAGTGGGCGTATCAGAGGGAGAACCAACCTTGGCTGCCGCCTGGTGTGTCTGTCGGTCGGTCGGTTTGTCTGTCTGTCTGTTTTTGTGTTTGAGGAATTGCTTGTGTTAGAAAATAAAGAGAGTGACTATGGTGGGAGGCTGGCTGCCTCACCCCAGGTCTCTATTTCATCTTGTGAATCTGTGTTAAGATGGGGAACAGATGACTGTAGGGACTTTGTCATCACAGGTTTAGAGTGGCGACCTGTGGTCAGTGGGAATGGACACTAGTTGCCACGGCGCCATTGAAAGCCCTGCTTTGTCACAGGTCAGGAGGCAGTTGGTGTGTCATGGGTAGGATTTTCAACATAATGAATGGAGGACAATCATGCATTCATAGATGTGTTGCTTTGTGTCTTAGATATTAATCAGACACGTAAGTGAGAGCTGATTATTTTAATAACCCCCTTGTGTTTGTTACCAGATTGAATTTAGACTAACTTTGCCTATACAGTAGTACTGCTCTACGTCTTTACTGTGACCCCTCAAAATAATGACTTCCTCCCTCCTTCCCTCATTCCCCTGTCTTGCTCCGTCTAATTTTCTCTTCCACACAGTCACTCTCTCCCTCTTTTTCACTCTTTGTA
Organism: Oncorhynchus mykiss; assembly: GCF_057628025.1. NCBI lineage: Eukaryota > Metazoa > Chordata > Actinopteri > Salmoniformes > Salmonidae > Oncorhynchus > Oncorhynchus mykiss. The sequence goes on along the minus strand of NC_143050.1, from coordinate 33,778,539 downwards.
TGGCGTTGCCAGTAGGAACAACGGCATCCCACTTCAAGGCAGCAGTCCAGCTACATCCAACAGTAAGAAAGAGGGAGGGAGGGAGGGAGGGAGGGAGGGAGGGAGGGAGGGAGGGAGGGAGGGAGGGAGGGAGGGAGGGAGGGAGGGAGGGAGGGAAAGTGTCTGCTATTTAAGGGCTGTAGTTGAGGAATGGGGGTTTGAACAGAAGGCTCCTCTCTCAGTTTAAAAGGCATTTTCTCCTCCTCTCTCTTTCTTTCCCACTCTCTCTCTCTCTTTAGCTCTGACTCGGTGCTCAGACTCGGTGACAAGAGCAGTAGGCTGAGCTGTCAGGGCAGAAGAAACAGAGAGAATATTGATTTTTTTTTGGAATAGAAGTGTCATCTGGTTAGAAAACAAGGAGAGAGGTGGCGGAACTGCCTTCAAGGTGGACATCCTTTCATCCCCCTTTGCTGAAAGTGTTGGGTTCCAATGAGGCAATTCGTGTGAGCTGCCAAAGGCTGTGGTGTAGTAGCTCTGAACTGTCTGGTCTGCTAAAGGTAAGAATGAGAGATTGATTGATTTATCTGCATGAAACTGATCTTGGATCTTTGAATGAGTTGCTGCTATTATTTGTATAGTTTGTGACTAATGATTACTGTGTCCTTATTTCGAAATTGCAAATGAGATCTTTTCTATCTTCTTGACAGTTGTGGTTATTGATGACGTGCTCAAACCATGTGAGACTTAAATGTAATGTGTTTAATTGTTCCTGGAGATTAGATTACATTATTTGTTTATTTATTTTTTTGGTTATTAAGGTCAAACCCTTCATATCATACTCAATTAAATTGTCTAATTCATTTTGACGTCTTTAAAGGTAATTGAATAACGTCAAAAAGTACAAGTGTGTGGTGTGAAATGGAAATGTAGAATTTTTTTGCATATCCTACTCCCCCGGGACACTTTCAGAGAGGGGGGGGGGTCATGGCCAGGGATAAGCAGTGGTGTAAAGTACCTAAATAAAAATACTTGAAAGTACTACTTAAGTTTACTATTTATATTTTTGACTAGTTTTACTTTTACTTCACAACATTCCTAAAGAAAATCATGTACTTTTTACTCCATAAATTTTCCATGGTACCCAAAAGTACTCGTTACATTTTAAATGCGTAGCAGGACAGGAAAATGGTCTAATTCACAAGCTTATTAAGAGAACATCCCTGGTCATCGCTACTGCCTCTGATCTGCCTCTAAATAACGGATAAATAAAAAATATAAATAAAAAAATCTGGCGGACTCACTAAACACATGCTTTGTTTGTAAACGATCTCTGAGTGTTGGAACGTGCCCCTGGCTATCCGTAAATTTAAAAAACAAGAACATGGTGCCGTCTGATTTGCTCTTAAGAATCTGACCCTTTTTTTCAATTTTCGCCTAAAATAACATACCCAAATCTAACTGCCTGTAGCTCAGGACCTGAAGCAAGGATATGCATATTCTTGATACCATTTAAAAGAAACAGTTTGAAGTTTGTATAAATGTGAAATTAATGTAGGAGAATATAACACATTACACATTGAAATGCAAGAGAAAGGCCATAATGTATTATTCCAGCCCAGGCGTAATTATGATTTTGGCCACTAGATGGCAGCAGTGTACTTGCAAAGTTTTAGACTGATCCAATGAACCATTGCATATCTGTTCAAAATGTTGTGTCAAGACTGCCCAAATGTGCCTAATTGATTTATTAATATAAGGAATTTGAAATTATGTATATGTTGATACTTAAGTATATTGCATCAATTACATTTACATTTGGTACTTAACTATATTTAAAACCAAATACTTTTGACTTTTACTCAAGTAGGATTTTACTGGGTGACTTTTACTTTTACTTGAGTCATTTTCTATTAAGGTAATTTGACTTTTTCTCAAGTATGACAGCACTGGCGATTAGCCATTATTAATGGAAACCCTGCAGCAATTAGGGTTAGGTGCCTTGCTCAAGGGCAGATCGACAGATTTTTCACCTAGTTGCTTCTGGGATTCAAACTACCAACCTTTAGGCCACTGGTCCAATGCTCCAATTGATAGGCTACCTGCACGTTGTGTATGAAATATGAATAAACAGATGTGGAATAATGAGTTTATCATACAACATTTACTAATTCATTCTATGAAGCCAATGTACTTTGGCAATAAATGGGCAAGAAGCAGAATGAACTCCATAAGTCTTCAGTCCTGTGAAAATATTTATCCAAAAACTGCAGCTTCATTGTTTTCCTTCTGCCGGGCTCTGTTCTTTATTTAGCGTAAGACGGCTCTCATTGCTCGCTAAAGGGCACCGATTATGGTTTATAGGGAATGATATTAACATTCTTTATGCATGCTGCAACTTCTGGGTTTACCCGTTTTAACCAAGGCTGGGTCTATGTGATAGAGATGGAGGATTGGAAGACAGACAGAATGAGGAGAGCATTAGCTGCGTTGACTGACTGATGAGTGATAGAACATGCACACCTTTGATCACCTGGGGACTCATTTAGCAACCGTGCATACATTTCTCACTAAATGCTGTTGTAAGTGGAGATTCTAAGATTTGAGTGTACAACATATTAATAGGATTGATCAAACAGTTGCACACAACATTTAGTATACACGTGTTTTCATTGATAAATCAAAGCCCTACTATATTTGTGCGCTCGTGAACAGGCATTTACAACCCCGCCTGGAAAGCGCCCTCCATTCACCTTTTGTGGTAACAAAAACGTCCTCATTTGCTGTATGATTTGGAGATGTTGGAACAGGGCCGTGACAGTTTTTAAACAAAAGCGATCACATTTTTAGAGGTGTGGGCAGAATGTTTTCATCTTTTGCAGTGACTTTTTCAAACAGGAAATACATGAACCCGCCTGTAGAGAGTCCCAAACACTGGCCACTCACTCTGCAAGATTGATTGTCTCCTTGAACTATTTAAATGTAGACAAAAGGCTACAGCAGTCCACACCTCAATGCCCCCCCACATCTCCTTCACCCAAATCCAAAAAGCTGATGTCCTGAAAGAGCTGCAGAATCTGGATCCCTCCAAATCAGCTGAGCTAGACAATCTGGACCATCTCTTCCTAAAATTATCCGCCGCCATTGTCGCAGCCCCTATTAATAGTCTTTTCAACCTCTCTTTTGTATCGTCTGAGATTCCCAAAGATTGGAAAGCGGCGCGGTCATCCCCCTCTTCAAAGGGGGAGACACTCTAGACCCAAACTGTTACAGACCTACATCCATCCTGCCCTGCCTTTCTAAAGTTTTCGAAAGTCAAGTCAACAAACAGATCACAACCATCTCGAATCCCACTATACCTTCTCCGCTATGCAATCAGGTTTCCGAGCTGGTCACAGTTGCACCTCAGCCACGCTCAAGGTCCTAAACGATATCATAACCACCATCAATAAAAAAACAATACTGTGCAGCCGTCTTCATCGACCTGGCCAAGGCTTTTGACTCTGTCAATCAGATAGAGTTCAGTGTGTCAAATCGGAGGGCCTGTTGTCCGGACCTCTGGCACTCTCTATGGGGGTGCCACAGGGTTCAATTCTCGGGCCGACTCTTTTCTCTGTATATATCAATGATGTCGCTCTTGCTGCGGGTGATTCTTTGATCCACCTCTACGCAGACGACACCATTCTGTATACATCTGGCCCTTCTTAGGACACTGTGTTAACAAACCTCTAAATGAGTTGCAATGCCATGCAACACTCCTTCCGTGGCCTCCAACTGCTCTTAAATGCTAGTAAAACTAAATGCATGCTCTTCCAACGATTGCAGCCCGCACCCGCCCAACTAGCATCCCTACTCTGGACGGTTCTGACTTAGAATATGTGGACAACTATAAATACCTAGGTGTCTGGCAAGACTGTAAACTCTCCTTCCAAACTCATATTAAACATCTCCAATCCAAAATTAAATCTAGAATCGGCTTCCTATTTCACAACAAAGCCTCCTTCACTCATGCTGTCAAACATACCCTTGTAAAACTGACTATCCTGCGGATCCTTGACTTTGGCGAAGTCATTTATTAAATAGCCTCCAACACTCTACTCAGCAAATTGGGCGCAGTCTATCACAGTGCATTCCGTTTTGTCACCAAAGCACCATATACTACCCACCATTGTGACCTGTATGCTCTCGTTGGCTGGCCCTCGCTACATATTCGTCGCCAAACCCAATGACTCCAGGTCATCTTTAAGTCTTTGCTAGGTAAAGCTCAGCCTTATCTCAGCTCTCTGGTCACCATAGCAACACCCACCCGTAGCACGCACTCCAGCAGGCATATTTCACTGGTCATCCCCAAAGCCATCACCTACTTTGGCCGCCTTTCCTTCCAGTTCCCTGCTGTCAATGACTGTAACAAATTGCAAAAATCACTGAAGCTGGAGACTCATCTCCATCACTAACTTCAAGCATCGGCTGTCAGAGCATCTTACCGATCGCTGCAGCTGTACACAGCCCATCTGTAAATAGCCCATCCAACCAGCTATCTGCCTCGTCCCCATATTCGTTTTTTTGCTTTTTCTTCTCTTTTGCACACCAGTATTTCTACTTGCACATCCTCATCTGCACATCTATCACTCCAGTGTTAATTGATAAATTGTAATTACTTCGCCACTATGGCCTATTTATTGCCTTACCTCCTTACTTAATTAGCACACACTGTATACAGATGTTCTATTGTGTTATTGACTGTACGTTTGTTTATCCCATGTGTAACTCTGTGTTGTTTTTGTCGCATTGCTTTGCTTTATCTTGGCCAGGTCGCAGTTGTGAATGAGAACTTGTTCTCAACTGGCCTACGTGGTTAAATAAAGGTGAAATAAAAAATATAAAAAATAAGATCTGAGATTAAATAGGGTCGCGCTACTATCGCACAGCAATTCTGTAGCCCACCCATACTGTCACATGTTTTAAATAGGCTACCAGTCTGTTTACTTTCGAGCATGCTTGTCTATTGAATGAGCAATGGATAAATGGTAGCCTAATAGTTGTTGAGTAGCGCGAATAAACCAGTAATGTCAGAAAAGGAGAGACATATCCTGCGAAAGGCCTGAATAATACAAGTTAAAGAAACATATTAGGCTACATGCTGCTATGGGAACTCCTTACCAACGGCAAATGCATCGGTTTAATCATTAGGCCTATGTTTTAATGTTTTCCTTAGCCTACCATTATTTTAATTCCCATGCATCAAAAACCATACATTTCCCCAAAATAACAATACAATTGAATACAATCTTTGCTGTCTTGTGAATAATTGTCCATCCGTGGGCGACGCAATGATGGTCTAATTTTATATTAGTTGTCCTTTAAGGAGATTATGCAGCATGAGCAGCAGCCTTTGATGCTCTCTTTTCCAGTGTGAGTTGTGAGATGAAAACAGGCACACTGCTTGTCCAGTTATTTCCAAATCCATTTGCTCCGCTTAATTGAAATCCCTCCATGCTGTGTGAGTGGTTGATTTTCATGAACTGCAGCTCCTCTCAGGTTTAAACTCTGTGGTCCTGATGGACACATTAAGGCTGTGTGTACATAATAACTGTTCTCAGCAGTGTTCTAAATAATCTACTAATCACTCCACTAGTTATTAACATAAAACTTTAAATAATAGCCCAGGTGTTTATTTACTAAATCACTGAACACAACAGGCGCTTATTAGAGACAGGCTTCTATTTGAGGTAGGCGTCTATTTTCTTGGCTTAATGCACACAGCTTTTGCTCATTTGCATAGTTAATTGTCTAATTCCAGCATTCACTTCCAGCATTTTAATCAATTTCTTCATTTCCTGCACTAATTTGTCATCGTTTACACACTTTGTCACATTTATTTTGTCTTAGTATGCTTCTATTTAAAAATAATAATAATCCTTGACAGAATAATTGTTATTTTTGACTGTGCATTTTTGGCAGTTCTTACTTTAGCCATTAGAGCAATCGTACTTTTTCTGGGGGTCTGTACTTCCGAAGTTGACTGTTTATGTGCTTGACAGTTAGCTAGCAGTTCTCCTCTGTTAGCAGCCAATAGCAAGCAGTTTCTTGATAAAAACAGATGATTGACATCTTTTTTTTGTCAATACTGAATTATTTAATGTAATAAATCAAACATTAAACCTTGTAAACAATGCATGGTAATTAATGGTAATCTCATAAACAATTCCTTTAGACTTTAGACATTTATTTGAAATAGGCATTTTTTTGCTTAAATGTGTGCCATCACCTGGCTATTAAAGGGGACAGACTGCGTTTAATTTACGTGTTTAATTTAAGTTTTACAGTAGTCAAATAACATAGCTGTTTAGTACATTTCAAAATCCTTGCTGTCAACCTATAACAGAGAGAATGGGGAAATTCCTCTGTTGGGCGGGATGGGTGATGTGGATGGACAGACCTCTGCAAGGGAGACAGCTGGTTTAGTGACCGGCCCCTTGCCTCAGGGTCCGTCCTGCCTTTGGAGAAGGTATTACCCTCTCAGTTTGAACTCCACTCAGTACAGAAGAGAGAATAGGTACAGTATAACTTGACACCTCAAATATGCAGTTTTTGTCTCTGGTTACCATTACTGATCAGCTAGCAGTGTAAATCTGTTACATGAGCTAAACATTTTTGGTGAGCGGTGCTTTAGATTTTTTGTACATATGCAATCATGTCTAGCCTGCTGTATGCTCTCTTTCAAACTATTGTTCAACATGTAGTTTCAGGCGAACACAATTCAGGTGAAAATCGGTATTTTGAATTCATCTGATCCTTCTCTACTGTTTATCTGCCTTAGATTTACCAGAGAACGAAACCAGAACCTTTGATTCACCAGTGACGTGCGGTGATGTTGGTGGCTGAATTGCACTAGCTATTATCAAAGTCAGATTTACACACAAATAAACCTTGATGAAACCCAAGTTCACCATAGAACAGATAGCTCCAACAACCAGAATGACACACACACAATAATATTATGTGAAATATTCTTACACACACACATAATAAATAACGCTCTAACGAAATGTCCATATCAACAATCAAAATGACTGAAAAATGCAATTCAAAACGTCAAAAAGGTGTCTCGTTCAAATTGAACTATAGCTTGATAAATGAAATGCATCAAAGGGATTTAGTCTATTCTCATGTTCATTCAACAGTGGCCTAACCTGCAAATTGCAAAGGAAAATGTATTTAGGTAAATTAAGTCCATTCGTCTGTCCTTCAGGGTGAACCTCTTGCTGACAGCAATGTAGAAGTCACAGCAGAACCATGTCCGTTATTTTATTCTGCATGGACACGGCAGGCCCACGGTCGTGTGGGAGACGCATTCTCAAGGCCTCCTTTGGTTTCATTTTCACAAAAAGTCATACACACACAAACAGTAGCTGGTAGCAGAGTTCTCCCATGCAAAATACAGGCAGCTCCATCCATTAGGGCATTCAGCCGGTCGGAGAGCAGAATCCTCCCGCACGAGTACACCCTCATGCAGTCACACCCTTAGAGAATCGTTGTTGTTAGTCGCAGCCATCTTGTAGAAGCCAAGGCTTGGGCCCACATTGAGTGGCGGGAGAAGCCCCATTACCGTTACGTAAATAAAGCAAAAGTAAATGTCCAAGATGTGCAAAAGTCCTGGTAAAAAGTACTAATTGGTAGAGACGTTTAAGTGGACAGTCCAGTACTCACTGTTCACCCGACAGCTAGCAGTGAGGGAGATGGTGGTTGCCTGTCATGAATAAAGTTGAATCTTCTAGATTTGCTGCCTCTGTCTGGTCTTAACTGTCATTATAGTTGACGTTCCAATCTTCGAACCCTCCAAACGGCGTTTTACATAATTCCAACTTGGAAAATTGTTTGAGGTGCAGGACAGTGTCCATTTGTCTGGTTGTTTTGAGTTCAAGGGATGCAAGTGCAAAATTATGTAGACATGCCCAAATGTGCAGGGCTTTCCCCAAGTCTACCAACACAACATGTTTAGGCAATATGCATGCGCAAAATATGAAATCGACACAATGGAACAAATTAATCTACTTCAAGACACGCAAAGCAGCCTGTGCTGACCCTGTCCATTAACAATGACTGGAGTCAGGAACAGTCAGGAACAGTCAGGAACAGACGCATGCGTCAAAGATTTGAATGGATGGAAATGAAGGCATGAATTGATGCTATTTTAGCACATTTTGGGATTTTGAGCATAAAAACCACCAGAATCATTGAGAAAAAAAAAGATTTTTTTATTATACAGAGTACCATTCAAGGGTTTTTCTTTATTTTTTAAAATTTTCTTAATTGTAGAATAATAGTGAAGACATCAAAACTATGAAACAACACATATACAATTTGTTTAGAAGCCTCTTGGACCTAGACTCAGATCCTCAAAAGGTTCTACAGCTGCACCATCGAGAGCTGGTTTGGCAACAGCTCGGCCTCCGACCGCAAGGCACTACAGAGTGCGAACGGCCCAGTACAAGCTTCCTGCCATCCAGGACCTCTGTACCAGGCAGTGTCAGAGGAAGGCCCTAAAAATTGTCAAAGACTCCAGCCACCCTAGTCATAGACTGTTCTCTCTGCTACCACACTGCAAGCAGTACTGGAGTGCCAAGTCTACATCCAAGAGGCTTCTAAACAGCTTCTACCCCCAAGGCATAAGGCTCCTGAACATCGAATCAAATTAAAATCTATGCATAGTCACTTTAATAGCACAACCTACATATTTCCTCGACTAACCAGTGCCCCCGCACACTGAACCGGTAACCCCCTGTATATAGTCTAAAATTGTTATTTTACTGCTGCTCTAGAATTAATTAATTAAGTAATAATTACTTGTTCCTTTTATTTCTTATTCTTATTTTTTAAATCACTGATTTATTTAGAATTCACCAGAAATGCACCCCCACACATTACAGCACCCCCACACATTACACCTCCTCCATGCTTCTTATTGGAGTCCTTTAGTAGTGGTTTCTTTGCAGCAATTCGACCATGAAGGTCTGATTCACGTGGTCTTCTCTGAACAGTTGATGTTGAGATGTGTCTGTTACTTGAAATCTGTGAAGCATTTATTTGGGCTGCAATTTCTGAGGCTGGTAACGCTAATGAACATATCCTCGGCAGCAAAGGTAACTCTGGGTCTTCCTTTCCAGTGGCGGTCCTCATGAGAGCCAGTTTCATCATAGCCCTTGGTGGTTTTTGCGATTGCATTTGAAGAAACTTTAAAAGTTCTGGAAATTTTCCAGATTGACTGACCTTTATGTCTTAATGTAATGATGGACTGTCGTTTCTCTTTGCTTATTTGAGCTGTTCTTGCCATAATGTGGACTTGGTATTTTACCAAATAGGGCTATATTCTGTATACCAGCCCTACCTTGTCACAAAACAACAAGAAGGAAAGAAATTCCACAAATTAACTTTTAAGAAGGTACACCTGTTAAATGAAACGCATTCCAGGTGACTTAAAACTCGTTTTTCAACCACTCCACAAATGTCTTATTAACAAACTATAGTTTTGGAAGGCGGTTAGGTCATCTACTTTGTGCATGACACAAGTAATTTTTCCAATAATTGTTTACAGACAGATTATTTATAATTTTTTTATCACTTATAATTTTTTTATCACTTATAATTCACTGTTTCACAATTCCAGTGGGTCAGAAGTTTACATACACTAAGTTGACTGTGCCTTCTTAGGGACAGCCCGCTTTTTTAAAAATGTCCTCTGGTCTGATGCAACAAAAATAGAACTGTTTGGCCATAATGACCATCGTTATCGTTAGAGGAAAAAGGGGGGTGCTTGCAAGCTGAAGAACACCATCCCAAGACATCAGTCAGGAAGTTAAAGCTTGGTTGCAAATGGTTCTTCCAAATGGACAATGACCCCAAGCATACTTCCAAAGTTGTGGCAAAATGGCTTACGAACCACAAAGTCAAGGTATTGGAGTGGCCATCACAAAGCCCTGACCTCAGTCCTACAAAAAATGTGTGGGCAGAACTGAAAAAGTGTGTGCCAGCAAGGAGGTCTACAAACCTGACTCAGTTACACCAGCTCTGTCAGGAGGAATGGGCCAAAATTCACCCAACCTTTTGTTGGAAGCTTGTGGAAAGCAATTAGTTAAACAATTTAAAGGCAATGCTACCAAATACTAATTGAATGTATGTACATTTCTGACCCACTGGGAATGTGATGAAAGAAATAAAAGCTGAAATAAGTCATTCTCTCTACTATTATTCTGACATTTCATATTCTTAAAATAAAGTGGTGATCTTAACTGACCTAAAACAGGGAATATTTACTATGATTAAATGTCAGGAATTGTGAAAAACTGAGTTTAAAAGTATTTGGCTAAGGTGTATGTAAACTTCCGACTTCACCTGTATATACAACATTTTTCATCAGCTTTGTTTATTTAGATTATCACAGTGTAAGCACTGCCTACCCTACTTACCCTGACTGCTTGTCACTGTGATCAACATCCTAATGAATAATGTAATGACATCACTGTATGGAAAAACACAAAACATGACCTCACTACTCATATGAACTGATATAACGAGGAGGGATTCATTGATTTTATTTGATAATCTAAAAATACCCATGCAGCCATGTGTGGGGCAGGAGTTATTGCCTACATATGCAGAATCTGTGTCAGGGAGCGCATACAGACTTTGATATCAGGGCTTTGCACTACAAATCTGCTGGGGCATCTAGACGGGGTTGTGGAACGAGTTGCGTGTGGGACTCATGGTGCAGTCGGTTCCATATGGCCAGTGAAAATGTCCAGCTTTTTTATTCACTGTTCTCACTTTCTTGAGGATCTGCCAATGAGGCAGTAGTAAATCTGCTGCCGAGCAAAAAAAAAAAGACACGTTACTAAAACAAAACGCATGAGGCAATGTGCATCCTCATTATTGTCAACTGCAGTTGAGCTTCCATATTATTTTGTCACTTCTTTGTGGGATTATTTTGTGGATATTTGTAAATTGATACAATTCAGAGGTGAAGGTTTTCAATTGCATTGGGTGTGCATTGTGAACATAATGTGACCTCTCAGATCATATAGGAAATATATTGTAACGACCCTGGGTTTATAAGCGAGGAAATCGACTCTGCCGCTTGAGCATGCTTTTGCGGCACAGTCGATAGTGTGCCGGACCTCGGGCTCGAAGGTTGAGGGTTCGAGACCTGCTCCCTGCTGTTTCATTACAATATGACCCTGCAATGCAGGCCATATCTCAAACTCACCTTAGGGTGAGGTAGAGTTAAGTTTTCTACTGCTTATTGGCATCACAATAAAAAAAAGTCCTGACGCTATTTACGCCTCTCGAGACCGTTTTCCATAAGAGGTACACCTTGCCACGCTGCATCCAACATTTCCAATGGATATATGATGTTATGAATTTCAGTGCTAGTACTGAAGACGCTATGGACACCAGATCATACTGCCTTGATTTTCTTTAGATTTTCTTCGTTTCTTTGTGCGATATACAGTCAATTGACTGTGTCTGTGTGTAGGGGGTAGGGATTAGTGACAATGGACTCTCTCAGCTTCCAATGAATCAATTAATAGAGTTAGAGATACAAAAGACTAACCTAAGTTACAGTCTCTACTGGATAATGTGACAGGAATAAAAAGGGAAGGGTCATGATATCTAGATCTCCGGGGACGGTACATTTGAAGTGTTGGCCAACTGTTATTTTGGACAAGCTGAAAGATAAATGTTTCTTCTGCTACAAGGCTGCACATTTGGATTAATTTGCTCAGCAAAATAATATATACAGTCTGAGACAAAGAAAGTCAACAGCAAATTAATAACAAATATTTTCTTACTGTGGGGAATTTGATTATTGCTTGGGGTTATTGCATTCCTGGAAGATGCACTTGCGGCCAAGCTCCCAGTTTTTTTTTAGCTAAAATGGCTTGATACTCGGTAAAGTTAATGATGTCATTGACCTTAACAACAGCCCCAGGAACAGTGGAAGCAAAATAGCCCCATAACATCAAAGGTCCACCACCATACTTTACAGCAGGTCAATCAAAATAAAATAAAATGTTATGTCACATGCGCCAAATACAACAGGGTTAGACCTTACAATGAAATGCTTACTTACAAGCCCTTAACCAGCAATGCAGTTTATTATTTTTTTTAAATTAAATTAAATGAAAAGGGAATAAGAATAAAAAATAAAAGTAACAAATAATTAAAGAGCAGCAGTAAAATAACAATAGCGAGGCTATATACAGGGGGTACCGGTACAGAGTCATTTGAGGTAATATGTACATGTAGGTAGAGTTATTAAAGTGACTATGCATAGATAATAATAGACAGTAGCAGCAGCGTAAAAGAAAGTGGGGGGGGGGGAAATGCAAAGAGTCTGGGTGGCCATGTGATTAGATGTTCAGGAGTCATATGGCTTGGGGGTAGAAGCTGTTTAGAAGCCTCTTGGACCTAGACTTGGCACTCCAGTACCGCTTGCCATGCGGTAGCAGAGAGAACAGTCTATGACTAGGGTGGCTGGAGTCTTTGACAATTTTTAGGGCCTTCCTCTGACACCACCTGGTATAGAGGTCTTGGATGGCAGGAAGCTTGGCCCCAGTGACATACTGGGCTGTATGCACTACCCTCTATAGTGCCTTGCGGTCGGAGTCCAAGCAGTTTCCATGCCAGGCAGTGATGCAAACAGTCAGGATGCTCTCGATGATGCAGCTGTAGAACCGTTTTGAAGATCTGAGGACTCATGCCAAATATTTTCAGTTTTCTGAGGGGGCATAGGCTTTGTCGTGCCCTATTCACAACTGTGGTGTGCTTGGACCATGTTAGTTTGTTGGTTATGTGGACACCAAGGAACTTGAAGCTCTCAACCTGCTCTTGCTCTAATGTTAATGGGGGCCTGTTCGCCCCTCCTTTTCCTGTAGTCCACGATCAGCTCCTTTATCTTGCTCACATTGAGGGAGAGGTTGCTGTCCTGGCACTACACTGACAGGTCTCTGACCTCCTCCCTATAGGCTGTCTCATCGTTGTCAATGATCAGGCCTACCACTGTTGTGCCGTCAGTAAACTTAATGATGGTGTTGGAGTCGTGCTTGGCCACGGAGTTGTGGGTGAACAGGGAGTACAGGAGGGGACTAAGCATGCACCCCTGAGGGGCCCCAGTGTTGAGCATCACCTTGGCAGATGTGTTGTTGCCTCCCCTTACCATCTGGGGGCGGCCCGTCGGGAAGTGCAGGATCCAGTGGCAGTTGGAGGTGTTTAGTCCCAGGGTCCTTAGCTTAGTGATGAGCTTTGTGGGCACAATGGTGTTGAACGCTGAGCTGTAGTCAATGAACAGCATTCAATTCAGTCAATGAACAGGTGTTCAATGAACAGCATTCAGCAGTCAATCAACAGGTGTTCCTTTTGTCCAGGTGGGAAAAGATATGGAGTGCGATTGAGATTGCGTCATCTGTGGATCTGTTGGGGCAGTATGCAAATTGGAGGGTTTCCACAACATGATTGTGTTGATGTGAGCCATGACCAGCCTTTCAAAGCAGTTCCTGGCTACCAATGTGAGCGCTACGGGTTACCTACGCTTTCTTGGGCCCAGGGACTATGGTGGTCACCTTGAAACATTACAGTCTCAGTCAGGAAGAGGTTGAAAATATCAGTGAAGACACTTGGCAGTTGGTCCGCGCATGCTTTGAGTACACATCCTGGTAATCCGTCTGACCCCTCGGCTTTGTGAATGTTGACCTGTTTAAAGGTCTTCCTCACATGGGCTACGGAGAGCGTGGTCACAGTCATCCACAACAGCTGTTGCTCTCATGCATGCTTCAGTGTTGCTTGCCTCGCAGCAAGCATAAAAGGCATTTAGTTCATCTGGTGAGCTCGCATCGCTGGGTAGCTCGCGGCTGGGTTTCCCTTTGTAGTCCGTAATAGTTGTATTCTGCAAGCCCTGCCACATCCGACGAGCGTCGGAGCCAGTGTAGTATGATTCAATCTTAATCCTGTATCAACGCTATGCCTATTTGATGGTTCATCTGAGGTCATACGGGGATTTCTTATAAGCGTCCGGATTAGTGTCCCGCTCCTTGAAAGCGGCAGCTTTAGCTTTTCGCTCGGTGCAGATGTTGCCTGTAATTCATGGCTTCTGGTTGAGATATGTATGTACGGTCACTGTGACAACGTCATCATCAATGTACTTATTGATGAAGCCTGTGACTGAGGTAATATAAAGTTACAAATAAAGTAAAACTAAAACATAATAAAGAGTATGTTTGAATGACACTGAGGGGCAGTGTTTTTACAGCTAATGCCGGTTTGCCTGAGGCTGATGCCATGCAGGTGTTGGTACACATGCATATACACACACACTCATTCAAATACACACATACACAGACTCGCACACATGTAATAGTGCCAGACATGCACTCAAACATATACAGTTGGCATTGCTGTTATGATTTTAGTTGTCCTTGATGTCCTTTGTTTGTTTGTTTTTTGCTTTGTTGTTTGCTGTTTTCTTTTGTCTTTTCCTTTTTTCTCTTGAGTTCATTTTCTTGGTTGTTGGTGCATTGGGGGGTTCTTGGGGCTGGGAAATGGAAATAAATAGATTTTTTAAATCAAATTTTCTTCGGGGGGGGGGGGGGCTGTGGGAGAGGTCTCGGATGGTTGAGGGACAGCTATTGGGGAACTGTGGGGGGGATCTTGGAGGGTTCGGGTCCCCGTTTTTTTGGCCTGATGGGAGATCTGTCAACGTGCCCTTGAGCAGGGCATTGACCCTGGATGCTTCTGTGTGTCGCTCTGAATGGGAGTCTGTTGGATGACTAGTGTGGTGTAGTTGTTGAGCGGCTTCACTGCAAGTATATTGTATGTTTTGGATATTCAATTAAATAATTACAAAAAAATTATAACATATAAAAAAAATGTAAGAAAAAAAATGAAAAAAAGAATAGAAAAAAAAAACGTGAAGGCAAATCTAAAGAAATGCAAATGTTTTCCTTGTTTATCCTCCATAATTAAAGAGGGGTCTGTCTCCCTGGTCGGATGTTAGATAGTTAAACAGTGGGTGCGTTTGAGAGCATAGTTTTTTGATTGTAAAGTATACACATAGTGTACAAAAAATTAGGAACACCTTCCTAATATTGAGTTGCACCACCTTTTGCCCTCAGAACAGACTCAATTTGTGGAGGCATGGACTCTACATGGTGTCAAAAGTATCATGCTTCCCTCAGTTGTCTCAAGTTGGCTGGATGGCCTTTGGGTGGTGGACCATTCTTAATACACACAGGAAACTGTTGAGGGTGAAAAACCCAGATGTGTTGCAGTTCTTGACACACTCAAATCGGTGCGCCTGACACCTAGTACTATACCCCGTTCAAAGGCACTTTCATCTTTTGTCTTGTACATTGACCCTTTGAATGGTACACATACACAATCCATGCCTCAAGGCTTAAAAATCCTTCTTTAACCTGCCTCCTCCCCTTCATCTACACTGATTGAAGTGTATTTAACAGGTGATATTAATAAGGGATCATAGCTTTCACCTGGATTCACCCGGTCAGTCTATGTCATGGAAAGAGCAGGTGTTCCTAATGTTTTGTACATTCAGTGTGTGTTTATCCCATGTTCTATTTATTCTTAAAACATGTGAGCACCGTTATTGAAGTGGTTGTAAATGGTAATATGTAGAGTTGAAGACACCTTAGCCAAATACATTTAAACTCAGTTTTTCACAATTCCTGACATTTAATCCTAGTAAAAATGCTCTGTTTTAGGTCAGTTAGGATCACCACTTTATTTTAAGAATGTGAAATGTCAGAATAATAATAGAGAGAATTATTTATTTCAGCTTTTATTTCCTTCATCACATTCCCAGTGGGTCAGAAGTTTACATACACTCAATACGTTGGGCGAAGTTTGTAGGCCTCCTTGCTCCCACACGCTTTTTCAGTTCTGCAAATACATTTTCTATATGATTGAGGTCAGGGCTTTGTGATGGCCACTCCAATACCTTTACTTTGTTGTCTTTAAGCCATAATGCCACAACTTTGGAAGTATGCTTGGGGACATTGTCCATTTGGAAGACCCATTTGCGACCAAGCTTTAACTTCCTGACTGATGTCTTGAGATGTTATATCCACATAATTTTACTCTCTCATGATGCCATCTATTTTGTGAAGTGCACCAGTCCCTCCTGCAGCAAAGTACCCCCACAACATGATGCTGCCACCCCTGTGCTTCACGTTTGGGATGGTGTTCTTCGGCTTACAAGCCTCCCCCTTTTTCCTTCAAATGTTCTATCTTTGTTTCATCAGACCAGAGGACATTTCTCCAAAATGTATGATCTTTGTCCCCATGTGCAGTTGCAAATCGTAATCTTGGCTCTTTATGGTGGTTTTGGAGCAGTGGCTTCTTCCTTGCTGAGCGGCCTTTCAGGTTATGTCGATATAGGACTCGTTTTGCTGATGTTCTGGGATTGATTTGTACTTTTCACACCAAAGTACATTCATCTCTGGGAGACAGAACGCCTCTCCTTTCTGAGCGTTATGACGACTGTGTCGTCCCATGGTGTTTATACTTGCGTACTATTGTTTGTACAGATGAACGTGGTACCTTCAGGCGTTTGGAAATTGCTCCCAAGGATGAACCAGACTTGTGGAGGTCTACAGTTTTTTTTTCTGAAATCTTGGCTGATTTCTTTTTATTTTCCCATGATGTCAAGCAAAGAGGCACTGAGTTTGAAGGTAAGCCTTGAAATACATCCACAGGTACAACTCCAATTGAATCAAATGATGTCAATTAGCCTGTAAGAAGCTTCTAAAGCCATGACATAATTTTCTGGAATTTTCCAAGCTATTTAAAGGCACAGTCAACTTAGAGTATGTAAACTTCTGACCCACTGGAATTGTGATATAGTGAATTAGAAGTTAAATAATCTGTCTGTAAACAATTGTTGGAAAAATGACTTGTGTCATGCACAAAGTAGATGTCTTAACCGACTTGTGCACAATCAATATATCCACCTTGGTAATATGGATGTATCCTGAGCTGGAATGTAAAGCTAACTGAAGCTAGCTAATTTCAGAAAATCATGTGTCCATCTAGCTATATTCATAGTATACCCCTCTGGACCTGCAGAGAAAGTTCCTCTTACGCTTAAAGACTGCCCCAGTCTGGACATTTGGCTCATCCATCAATGCCTTGGGCTTGGGCTAGACAAAACAGATGTCCCGAATCTAGCGCCAAGATTCCTCGTCCCCGTTTTCCATGTGGGAAAGTTCCCTGACCATGCCAGGACGGGGGAAGAGTAATAAAGCTAAAGTAATTCTGGATTATAGTTGAAAGAAACACAGATTTTTTCTTTCTTTTTTTTTTCTCAACAAATGTCTCCCATTGTGAAACGAGATGTCCTTGATCAACCCCATTCTGAACTGAATTATGTGTCCTTTATCGCGGCTAGGTGTCCCATGTCCAAATGATAAAACTCTTATATTATAGTTTGTTCAAGTTTTTTTTAGTGACTGTGAATATCAGTAACATTTCTGACCAACTCTTGAAGTTAACTTCAAGCCTTCCACTGAGATTATTTCCTAGAAGGTAGAAATGGAATCCATTACATTTTTATATCTGCAAACACTTTCAAACCTAAAACACACATGCACACACATACCGACATACACTCACACATGACATACACTCACACATGACATTCACACACCACTCACTCACACACACACACACACACACACACACACACACACACACACACACACACACACACACACAAATACCTTGAATATTTACTGCTTTGAACATCCTCCCATAATCTCCAAGAGATTAGGACCAAGGACAGGGAAAACCTCTCCGCTGCTCTCGATTTCATACACAAACACACCGAAACCCCACTCGACTAATGAATCAAATCCTTTAATATGAAACCCATGGTTTAATTTTGATGAGACGTGCTGTCAGAAACCAAATAGAAAATATATCTTTGGTTGATTAAAAACCAGTTACTACTTCTTTTATCCTATGACTAGAGACGTGCTGACTCACTCTTCTCCGTAAAGTCTATTGGAGAAACGTCAGAAACAGGTTGCAAGCCTATTTCTCCCAAGCCCTTTTACGACCCAAACCCTGACCCACCTTTATCTAGCCTCCCACCAGATGTGAGACAGAAAATGAAACCCAAGCTGGATTTCGTACCTGTGCTTCAAAAGCAAAGGGGAGGCAGACTGAGGACGTCAATGGGATGAGGGAGAGAGAAAGAGAGATGTTAGATGTTATGGATCCTCCAGTCCTTTGGGAGTTGCAGAAGGCACGATGGTAAAATTGAGGTCATCCCTCATGAACGAGGGAGGAAAAGAAGGAGAGAAATGTCCCCCAGGGAGTAAATTAGTACCTGATGGAAAGCAAGCAGCTAATGGGGACTCCCCCATTTCATTATTACTACCCTTTCCACCATTATCACCCTCACCAGGGAAGAGGTCATCCAACACAGACTCCTAACCCTTTCTAGAAAAGAAACCAAGATAGGTAACACTCCAGCTGTCAGTTGCTAAGCTCTGAGATTTCTGGGTATTTAGGACGTACAAACTAGGAAACTACATATATGTGGGCCACTCATCATCCACCAAGGCTAGTCATCACGAGTCTCAGATGAAAGAATATCCCTGTTACCAGGGAGTAATAGGGGTCATTGTAATCACACTCCCATAATAGATAAACTGCATGTTGGAGTTGGGAACTGACCAACACAGACTCCATATTGAAGCAGAGGTCATTGGTTTCACAATCTCTGGGTAAACTAAAGGGGTGAAGGATTTACCTACAAATGTGATAAATGAGACTAGCAAACTATGGGGTCAATTTGTGATGTGTGTATACTAACCGCTATTCTAAAATAGTATACAGGACATCCACTACTAACATCACCCAAAATACAATGAGTCCTCCAATGAGTTGGAGTGCGGAGAAATGGCCACTGTAGCTCATGACATTGCAAGACAGTGAGATGAAAGAACTGGAGATGCAGGTAAGGTAGGAATGGAAAAGGAGATATGGAATAGCCATTACACGTGGACTGCTGACTGGACCATGGGCCTGCTATAACTTTATTTCCACTGAAACCAGAGAGTAGCAAAAGAGATGCTCTGGAATGGTCTTTCTCAAAAGAGCTGAAAGAGGGAGTGTATAGTAAGCTTACATTGGTTGGCCACTGTGTGAACCTTCGTTCCCTTGCCGTTTGAGGTGTCAACTTTGCAGAGTCTACTGTGCTACGTATCACTGATGGGAAGCGCAGTTGCAATGAATGTTTTCTCTTCAATTCTTTTCAAACCTGTAGGGATTTGATAGCCACTATACTATTGATTGATTAGTCAGGCCTTTTCTGCTTCATCTGAGGGCTTTTTATAGTACATAAAACATTAACCTGTTTTAGATCAGGAATGCTGTGAAAGCATGTGGGCTGTAACTTAACCTGTTGTTGCCAAGTACGGTTTATTATGTTAAAGTGGAAATCAGTGGGGGAGAGTGTAACTCTCCATGTCACCTGCAGAATTTGCAGTCTATTGTGGATTAGGAGATAGGGCTGGGCATTATTAATCCTACCAGATCTGTGGTTTCACATACATTCAATGGATCAACCAGGGTCTTGCTACATTTGTGTCTCCTCTCACATCCACCCATCAAACCACTGGAAACCCCAAACTCAGAGTCATCCCTGACTTCTTTCCCACGTTGTGTTCCAATCAGTCTCCCACAAATTACAGGGCTCTTGCATGAAGTCATCAGAGTGATCTGAATTGGCCAGTGGAAATGTTGAGTTTTGGCTGAATCCTAACATGGGATATGTGTGCAAGTAACAAACTGTTGCTTATAGCTCCCAATGCACCACTCATTCACTCATACCCATCACGGCAGCTTAGTGGATAGGCCAGCAACAAAGGATCTCCACTTCTGGCAGTCTTTGGCTATCTTCCCAATGCATGATTAATGCAAGTTCGGTTACACATGCATTTCTCAAGTTATGTGTGGGTTGTGTGTGGGTATGCATTGGTCATGAGTTATCGATTTAATGCATGAAACAGCTGGTTAGACTTCAACATGTAATGTACAGTGTGGAGGGAAATGTTTCATACAAACCTGTTATCGACACTCTAGAGTTATCTTGGTGTCAGAGGAACAGGAGTAACGCAGGGAGCATCTTTGAGTGCCGTGACAGACAAAAACGTCAGTTATGTCCTGTCTTGTCTGATGTCAAATACTGACGAGTGAGAAAGTACCCCCCCCCCAAAAAAATTTTTTTAACCTCCCCTGTTATTGTAATGGTGAGAGGTTAGCATGTCTTGGGGTATGATATTTGTCTGTACCTTTCTCACTCATAATTCTTCATGATTCATTAAGGGTTATTCATAATCACGGTAACATCCACAATGATGCAGAAGTGTTTAGAAACATATTCTATTATTTGTTATTCTCCAACTAAAGTGAATCCAAAATGACACAATACATTATTTACTATTAATTTCTATTGGCACAAAATCATCTGAAACACAAAACAAATAGCAAATCCTTCCAACAAGTTTGTCACAAGCTTGATGTAGTCATTGCGTGCTATGAATATTGGACTAAATACTTAACTTTTTACTACTTTAATAAACATATACAGTGCATTCATAAAGTATTCAGACCCCTTGACCTTTTCCACATTTTGTTGCATTATAGACTTATTCTAAAATATATTAACTTGTTTCCCCCCCTATCAATCTACACACAAAACCCAATAATGACAAAGAAATAAAAGAGTTTTTTGAAATTTTTGCAAATGTATTAAAAATGTTAAACTTAAATATTACATTTACATAAGTATACAGATCCTTTACTCAATACTTTGTTGAAGCACCTTTAGCAGAGATTACAGCCCAGAGTCTTCTTGGGTATGACACTACAAACTTTGTACACCTGTATTTGGGAGTTTCTCCCATTCTTCTCTGCAGATCAGATCAGATCAGTGACCATCCCTCCCTGACCAAGGCCCTTTTCCCCAGATTGTTCAGTTGTCAACTGTGGGATCTCATATAGACAGGTCCGTGCCTTTCCAAATCATGTCCAATCAATTGAATGTACCACAGCTGGACTTCTATCAAGTTTTAGAAACATCTCAAGGATGATCAATGGAAACAGGATGCATTTGAGCTCAGTTACGAGTCTTATAACAACGGGTCTGAATACTTGTGTAAATAAGGTATTTCAGTTTTTATTTTCAGTACATTTGTTAAAATTCTACAAACCTGTTTTTGCTTTGTTATTATGGGATATTGTGGTTAGATTGATGAGGAAAATGTTTTATGTTATACATTTTAGAATAGGGCTGTAACGTAACAAAATGTGGACAAAGTCAAGGGATCTGAATACTTTCCCAAAGGCACTTTAAGTGTATTTATCCCAATACTTTTGGTCCCCTTAAATGGGGGGATTATGTACAAAAAGTGCTGTCATTTGTAAACGGTTCACCCAATATGAATAAAAATACCCTGTACTTTAACCTCGTAGTCATTGTATAATTTCAAATCCAAAGTACTTCAGTACAGAGCCAAAACTATGGAAAATGTGTCACTGTTCCAATAATTTTGGAGCTCACTGTATATTTAGCTATTTGCTGTGAAAATGCCTGCTACATATTCATTTTTGATGGGTACAGAGGTGCAACATAAAACTAGAAATGGTCAGGGTTTTTGGCTCAGCAAGGGGGGGAAGTTATTTTAGGGCTCAGGTAGGGTGATGTCATTCTTTGAGGCCATACTAGTAACAACATTATATATATCTGCATATGTTAACCATATTATCTTTTCTTGAACTGTTTTGTAGGAAAAAGCAGGTTCTAATCTCTGTGGGGCAGTGTGGCCATAACGGACTGCACACAAAATATATTGCACAGGAACACACGTAGCAGGGGTTCAGAGTGCCAAAAACATAGGCCAAGTGTATATATATATATTGAAGTATATATATAATTGTTGATGCAAGGAAATGGTGCTTTGTAGGACACTCTTTCAAGGGCTAATGGCTACATGGAGCTCAGTTTGTGCTGTGAAGTCAATTACCAGAGTGCTATGGGTAGGTTAATCACAATCGTTTAACATCCAGCTGACACTCCATTTTTCATAAAGTCTGAGGCAAAAGCAACCTTCAGTATGTTAGGGTTTAGGTACAAATTCACTGACTTTCAATGGCTTACTGTGGCTCACAGTAAGTGTGTGGTCACATTTCTGGGCGGGAAAATATACTGAGGGTTAGGCGTTAGTCTGAACGCTTGAAGTTATAAAGTTTTCTTGACTATGTTTGCTGACCCATTTTGCCATCTTGTAATTCACAGAGTGCACAGGTTATTGTCTGCCTTTGCACATTTTACAGGCATGGACATCTCCCCAGAGTGACTGTGTGAAAATGTACAGTGGGGCAAAAAAGTATTTAGCCAGCCACCAATTGTGCAAGTTCTCCCACTTAAAAAGATGAGAGAGGCATGTAATTTTCATCATATGTACACTTCAACTATGTCAGACAAAATGAGAAAAAAAATCCAGAAAATCACATTGTAGGATTTTTTATGAATTTATTTGCAAATTATGGTGGAAAATAAGTATTTGGTCAATAACAAAAGTTTATCTCAATACTTTGTTATATACCCTTTGTTGGCAATGACAGAGGTCAAACGTTTTCTGTAAGTCTTCACAAGGTTTTCACACACTGTTGCTAGTATTTTGGCCCATTCCTCCATGCAGATCTCCTCTAGAGCAGTGATGTTTTGGGGCTGTTGCTGGGCAACACGGACTTTCAACTCCCTCCAAAGATTTTCTATGGGGTTGAGATCTGGAGACTGGCTAGGCCACTCCAGGACCTTGAAATGCGTCTTACAAAGCCACTCCTTCGTTGCCCGGGCGGTGTGTTTGGGATCATTGTCATGCTGAAAGACCCAGCCACGTTTCATCTTCAATGCCCTTGCTGATGGAAGGAGGTTTTCACTCAAAATCTCACGATACATGGCCCCATTCATTCTTTCCTTTACACGGATCAGTCGTCCTGGTCCCTTTGCAGAAAAACAGCCCCAAAGCATGATGTTTCCACCCCCATGCTTCACAGTAGGTATGGTGTTCTTTGGATACAAGTCAGCATTATTTTTCCTCCAAACACGACGAGTTGAGTTTTTACCAAAAAGTTATATTTTGGTTTAATCTGACCATATGACATTCTCCCAATCTTCTTCTGGATCATCCAAATGCTCTCTAGCAAACTTCAGACGGGCCTGGACATGTACTGGCTTAAGCATGGGGACACGTCTGGCACTGCAGGATTTGAGTCCCTGGCGGCGTAGTGTGTTACTGATGGTAGGCTTTTTTACTTTGGTCCCAGCTCTCTGCA
This sequence comes from Oncorhynchus mykiss, assembly GCF_057628025.1. NCBI lineage: Eukaryota > Metazoa > Chordata > Actinopteri > Salmoniformes > Salmonidae > Oncorhynchus > Oncorhynchus mykiss. The sequence goes on along the minus strand of NC_143050.1, from coordinate 33,755,145 downwards.
GGTCATTCACTAGGTCCCCCCGTGTGGTTCTGGGATTTTTGCTCACTGTTCTTGTGATCATTTTGAAAAAAGATGTACCACAGGTCAAAATGATCACAAGAACGGTGAGCAAAAATCCCAGAACCACACGGGGGTACCTAGTGAATGACCTGCAGAGAGCTGGGACCAAAGTAAAAAAGCCTACCATCAGTAACACACTACGCCGCCAGGGACTCAAATCCTGCAGTGCCAGACGTGTCCCCATGCTTAAGCCAGTACATGTCCAGGCCCGTCTGAAGTTTGCTAGAGAGCATTTGGAGATCTTGCGTGGAGCCCCAGATCGAGGGAGATTATCAGTGGTCTTGTATGTCTTCCATTTCCTAATATTTGCTCCCACAGTTGATTTCTTCAAACCAAGCTGCTTACCTATTGCAGATTCAGTCTTCCCAGCCTGGTGCAGGTCTACAATTTTGTTTCTGGTGTCCTTTGACAGCTCTTTGGTCTTGGCCATAGTGGAGTTTGGAGTGTGACTGTTTGAGGTTGTGGACAGGTGTCTTTTATACTGATAACAAGTTCAAACAGGTGCCATTAATACAGGTAACGAGTGGAGGACAGGGGAGCCTCTTAAAGAAGAAGTTACAGGTCTGTGAGAACCAGAAATCTTGCTTGTTTGTAGGTGACCAAATATTTATTTTCCACCATAACTTTCATTAAAAATCCTACAATGTGATTTTCTGGATTTTTTTTCTCATTTTGTCTGTCATTGCTTTGGATTATAGTGGACTAAGCCAATCTATTACTTCTATGCCTGAATTTATGATGAAAATTACAGGCCTCTCTCATCTTTTTAAGTGGGAGAACTTGCACAATTGGTGGCCGACTAAATACTTGTTTGCCCCACTGTAGTTATCCACGTGCATTACTGGGGCTGTCTTTGACTCAATGTCTTTTTGTTTAACTTCCAGGGCCCCTACACTCATCCAGATTTGGCCAGACTTCCAAGCTTTGTCAGAGGAGTCCAGTTGAGAAAGACAAAAAATGGGAACTAAAAGCATTTTAGGGTGTGTCTTCCTGACTCTCCTTCTCAACCTCTGCCAAGCTGGGCTGGTGAGAAAATTACTTAGGGATAAACGGGCGACCTTGACAACCCCCGGCGGAAACAATGTGACCCTGACCAGCGCTGACCAACCAGTGGTCTTCAACCACGTCTACAACATCAACGTCCCTTCCGGCTCACTATGCTCAGTGGACCTGGATGCCCTAGGAAGCACCAGCCTCGAGCCCCAGGACGCAGCTCCGCCTTCAAGCCTCCGCACCACCGAACATACCCTGGATGGGCAGAACCAGATAGTTTTCACTCACCGCATTAACATTCCTCAGCAGGAGTGTGCATGCACTGATGGGCTCCCGGATCTGAAGGTACTCCTGAGCAGATTGGAGATGCTGGAGGGAGAGGTGTCCACGCTAAGAGATCAATGCGCTAGTGGAGACGCTGGCTGCTGCAGCGTTCAGCCAGTCACAGGTACTGTATACATGTCAACCTAACCACCCCCAGCTTCTGATTGGCTCATTCATCCCAACTCCTAGTATAGCATACTTAGTATGAATGTCAGCTATAGAGAATGATAGAAGACTCAAAACTTAAGACAACTACGGAATCTGTCCCATTATGGCATCTGTCCCATTATGGCATCTGTGAGCACAAGGGCAGTGCCATTGATGCCATCTCCATTTTGAGGTAGTACATGTTCTGCTTCTACTACTTCTATGAGTTGGTAAACAAACGGAAAGGGTGCATACTGCCACCTGGAGTGTGTTTAAACAGTTATAAAGCCAGTGTTATTGATTTACTGCTACCTGCAGTTATGGAATGTTTGCTCACAAGTATAATTCATTGGCTGATCCCTCCTGATGACCTGGATGGAAGTATGTGGTCCTTCCTTAACCCATAGGAAGTCCCAGCCAGTTGACTACTTCAAAATGGTGAATGTCTTGAATGGCACAGCCCATGCTACAGTTCTCTACACATCACCTCTCCTTCCTTCAGAGGCACATCTATTTTACTCAACATCTAGGAAGCGTCAATGGAATTGAATGTGGGATTCGGTTTAACAGTACTTTCTCTTTTACACCACAGGGAAAGGGAATGAACATAGAGGCATAGACATATTCTGTACGGATTAGTACTGTAGGGTGTTATTCAGAACATAAGTGGGTGTCCTGACTATGATTACAGTCCTGTCTTGATTACAATATTTTAAAATGAAATGTCTTAGTGAAAAGGAGGAAGACAGGGATTATGATTCAGAGGGTTATAATCTCTAAACTCTGCTCTTTTAGGTGAGGTGGGGACCAAGCCTTATTGCAATGGCCATGGCAACTACAGTGCTGACACCTGTGGTTGCATTTGCGAGCCTGGCTGGAAGGGACACAACTGCACAGAGTCTGAATGCCCCAACAACTGCCAGGACCAAGGTCGCTGCGTGGATGGGAAGTGCGTCTGCTTTGAGGGCTTTGGCAGGGACGACTGTTCACTCAAGGTTTGCAAAGTGGACTGCGGTGGGAACGGACAATGTATTGGTGGGGTCTGTGTCTGTGCCAAGGGTTACACTGGAGAGGACTGTTCTCAGACAGACTGCCTGAACAACTGTCTAAGCCGTGGAAAGTGTGTGGATGGGGAGTGTGTGTGTGAAGAGCCCTGGACGGGCTACGACTGCTCCGAACTCATCTGCCCCAACGACTGCTACGACCGCGGCCGCTGCGTCAATGGAACCTGCTACTGCGAAGAAGGATTCACCGGGGTGGACTGTGTGGAGAAAACCTGCCCAAGTGACTGCCTGGGAAATGGTTTCTGTGTGGACGGCCAGTGTGTCTGCAGCGCTGGCTACACTGGAGAGGACTGCTCCAAGCTCACCTGCCCCAGTGACTGCAACGATAGAGGTGTCTGCTTCAACGGCATGTGTATCTGCAATGCTGGCTACCAAGGAGAGGATTGTAGCCAGCTGGCTTGCCCCAACAACTGCCACAACAGGGGACAGTGTGTCAACAGACAATGCGTCTGCAATGTAGGCTACCAGGGAGAGGACTGCTCTGAGCTCTCCTGCCCCAACAACTGCCAGGACCAAGGTCGCTGTGTCGATGGGAAGTGCATCTGCTTTGAGGGCTTTGGCAGGGATGACTGTTCACTCAAGGTTTGCAAAGTGGACTGTGGTGGGAACGGACAATGTATTGGTGGGGTCTGTGTCTGTGCCAACGGTCACACTGGAGAGGACTGTTCTCAGACAGACTGCCTGAACAACTGCCTAAGCCGTGGAAAGTGTGTGGACGGGGAGTGTGTGTGTGAAGAGCCCTGGACGGGCTACGACTGCTCCGAACTCATCTGCCCCAACGACTGCTACGACCGCGGCCGCTGCGTCAATGGAACCTGCTACTGCGAAGAAGGATTCACCGGGGTGGACTGTGTGGAGAAAACCTGCCCAAGTGACTGCCTGGGAAATGGTTTCTGTGTGGACGGCCAGTGTGTCTGCAGCGCTGGCTACACTGGAGAGGACTGCTCCAAGCTCACCTGCCCCAGTGACTGCAACGATAGAGGTGTCTGCTTCAACGGCATGTGTATCTGCAATACTGGCTACCAAGGAGAGGATTGTAGCCAGCTGGCTTGCCCCAACAACTGCCACAACAGGGGACAGTGTGTCAACGGGCAGTGCGTCTGCAATGTAGGCTACCAGGGAGAGGACTGCTCTGAGCTCTCCTGCCCCAACAACTGCCTCAACCGGGGCCGCTGTGTCAACGGACAGTGTGTGTGCGATGAAGGGTTCGGTGGTGAGGACTGCAGCATCAAGATCTGCCCCTCAGACTGCTATGGCAGTGGAGATTGTGTGGATGGCCGGTGTGTCTGCTATGCTGGCTTCACCGGTGAGGACTGCAGCGAGCTGAGCTGCCCCAACAACTGCCTGAACCGCGGACGCTGCGTTGACGGGCAGTGCGTCTGCGACGAGGGCTTCACAGGGGAAGACTGCACTGAGAAGCACTGTCCCAATGACTGCCTGGACAGGGGATACTGCGTGGATGGCAAATGTGTCTGCCTGGAGGGCTATGCGGGTGTCGACTGCTCTGAACTCACCTGCCCTGATAATTGCAACAACAGGGGGCACTGTGTTAATGGGAAGTGCATGTGTGAGGAGCGATACATGGGAGACAACTGTGGAGAGCTGAGCTGCCTCAACAACTGCCAGGACATGGGCCGCTGTGTGAATGGACAATGTCTCTGTGATGAGGGATACATCGGAGAAGACTGCTCAGAAGGTAAGAATGGTTTCTATCAACTGAGAAAAATAAACCATGTATGGATAATTGAGTTCAGTTCATTTCACTAATTGTTCTGTTTGATATTCCTTGTGCTTGCTGAATGACACATTAAATCCAAAACTTAATCAAATCTCAAAATAATAAGAAACTATTTTCATTATTTTGAAAGAGATTGAGAAAAGGATTAAAAGTTCCATTATGATTTCCTCTGATTCCAAAAGCTGTGCATTTAAGTCTCTATCTCTGTCTTAAAGATCTTTGGCAGTCCAGACCACTGCCAGATGTAAGTCTGGGGAATGCATTTTCTTTGTGTAGAGGACTGTTAGTGGATGAGGGCATAGGAAACCAAGTGTCTGAGACAATAGAAAGGTCAGACTATTTCCTGTCTCTCTCTTTTTCTTTCTTTCTCGCTCTCTCTAGTTTCACCTCCAAAGGACCTGACTGTAACAGAGGTCACCACCGAGACAGTGGATCTGACCTGGAACAATGAGATGCTGGTGACAGAGTATCTGATTGCATATGTGCCCACTAGTCCTGGGGGTCTGTACCAGGAGTTCAGAGTGCCCGGAGACAAGACTGCTGCCACAGTCAGCGAGCTGGAGCCCGGCATCGAGTACCTGATCAACGTCTATGCCATCCTCAGCAACAAGAAGAGCATCCCAATCAGTGCCAGGGTGGCCACAAGTAGGTCATACCTTCTTAATGGAGCTCAGATCTGAAGACTTCGCTGAGCAGCCTGCGTTCATGGGAATGCGGTCCTCTTTAGACTGTCAGGAAAATACCATTTGCACATATTAACCATAATCAAAATGCTGTCCGGTACAGTGGAGAAACTTTCACAGCACAATGTTAACACAAGGCTTTCCTTTTAGAATAGGTGATAAAATAAATAAAATAAAAACTACATTTCATTGATGCTTCACAACATTTAAAACCCAACACTGTCTCAACATACAATATTTTGGGATCAGGCATAATATATTCCTTTGTCTCACTCTGTCCTGTCAGATCTACCGGAGCCAGACGGCTTGAAGTTCAAATCGGTGAGGGACACCTCGGTAGAGGTGTTGTGGGATCAGCTGGACATTCCCTTTGATGCCTGGGAGCTCTATGTCCGTAACACGGTCAGTCTGTCCTTCTCTCTCTGGCAATTTATCCATCTCTATGCAAGCGATCCCTGCTAGGTCTTGCCTAGGATTTTCCTAAACCTCAGGGACAAGACAACAGATATGCACAAGCTGCTCTTTTAGTGAGATCTTGGCATGCTTGGCTAGTTATCGTGTCCAGCAAAGTAGCAATAGCTATCAGGGTCGAGGTCAGTTCAGTTTTCAATTCAGCAAACTCAGAATAACAAAGTCAAAAAATGTAACACACACAACAAACCACACATTTCCATCACACCACCAAAGTGTGCTGTACTTTACACATTACACAATGATGTTGATGTGAACCGGTACATGGAAAATAACAAATCACAAATCTGCTTAGCTGCAAAGGTCTGTGTAACCATAAACCCCTTCTTATTGTCCATGAGTACATTTTTACAAAGGTCTGTGTAACCATAAAGCCCTTCTTATTGTCCATGAGTACATTTTTACAAAGGTCTGTGTAACCATAAAGCCCTTCTTATTGTCCATGAGTACATTTTTACGAAGGTCTGTGTAACCATAAAGCCCTTCTTATTGTCCATGAGTACATTTTTACAAAGGTCTGTGTAACCATAAAGCCCTTCTTATTGTCCATGAGTACATTTTTACAAAGGTCTGTGCAACCATAAAGCCCTTCTTATTGTCCATGAGTACATTTTTACAAAGGTCTGTGTAACCATAAAGCCCTTCTTATTGTCCATGAGTACATTTTTACGAAGGGCTGTGTAACCATAAAGCCCTTCTTATTGTCCATGAGTACATTTTTACGAAGGTCTGTGCAACCATAAAGCCCTTCTTATTGTCCATGAGTACATTTTTACAAAGGTCTGTGCAACCATAAAGCCCTTCTTATTGTCCATGAGTACATTTTTACAAAGGTCTGTGCAACCATAAAGCCCTTCTTATTGTCCATGAGTACATTTTTACAAAGGTCTGTGCAACCATAAAGCCCTTCTTATTGTCCATGAGTACATTTTTACAAAGGTCTGTGCAACCATAAAGCCCTTCTTATTGTCCATGAGTACATTTTTACAAAGGTCTGTGCAACCATAAAGCCCTTCTTATTGTCCATGAGTACATTTTTACGAAGGTCTGTGTAACCATAAAGCCCTTCTTATTGTCCATGAGTACATTTTTACGAAGGGCTGTGTAACCATAAAGCCCTTCTTATTGTCCATGAGTACATTTTTACGAAGGTCTGTGCAACCATAAAGCCCTTCTTATTGTCCATGAGTACATTTTTACAAAGGTCTGTGCAACCATAAAGCCCTTCTTATTGTCCATGAGTACATTTTTACAAAGGTCTGTGCAACCATAAAGCCCTTCTTATTGTCCATGAGTACATTTTTACGAAGGTCTGTGTAACCATAAAGCCCTTCTTATTGTCCATGAGTACATTTTTACGAAGGGCTGTGTAACCATAAAGCCCTTCTTATTGTCCATGAGTACATTTTTACGTAGGTCTGTGCAACCATAAAGCCCTTCTTATTGTCCATGAGTACATTTTTACAAAGGTCTGTGCAACCATAAAGCACTTCTTATTGTCCATGAGTACATTTTTACAAAGGTCTGTGCAGCCATAAAGCCCTTCTTATTGTCCATGAGTACATTTTTACAAAGGTCTGTGCAGCCATAAAGCCCTTCTTATTGTCCATGAGTACATTTTTACAAAGGTCTGTGCAGCCATAAAGCCCTTCTTATTGTCCATGAGTACATTTTTACGAAGGGCTGTGTAACCTCATTTTAACACTCCTCGTGGAGGTCTCGGGACGCCAGGACATTCTCAGTGGTGGTTATTCCTTTCACTGTCCTTAACCCATTCTCCTGTGCACTTTGGCTTTATTGCCCCCATACATAAAATGGAAGGACCTGTAATCGATGGTCAGCACTTAATCACTATCACCATGGTCCAAATGGGCTTTGTTTGCAGCATTCTTATGTGAAGCAATCAAAGACTTACGAATGATTCTGCTGCAACAATTGGTATTGTTTAAGTCAACATTAACTGTGTGAAAGATTTATTTCCTTGATCCGAAGGAAAAATTGATGTGGCTTACCTCAGACTGTTGGGTATGTAAGTAGGCTATGTATGATTCCAGAAGTAGTGTTGTTTTAAAACCATATATGTCTTTGACCTTTCAGAAAGAGGAGAATGGGAAGATCCTGACAACCCTTCCATCCTCCCAGACTATGTATGAGCAGTCAGGGCTTGGTCCTGGTCAGGAGTACGAGGTCTCAGTGGGCGTCATCAAGAACAATACCAGAGGACCTCAGTCTACTAAAATCATTACCACCAGTAAGCTTACACCACATTTTAATGTGTGTGATGTGCTTTTTCCCAGCCCGGTGTAGATCTGCATGTCCCAGCTGAGAACTTAACACTTCTGACATTGTCATGCCTTACATAAATGAATCTGGACCAGGCTACTCCCATTCATCCTGGCGACTACACATATCCCATGGGTTAGATAAGGAAAATCCTTCCACCTCACAAAACACACAAGCAGACAAAGGAACAACTGAATAGATTAATTTAACTTTCCGTCATAGTATTAGGTCTATATGGAAAAAGTGGCTAAACTCCCATTGTCGTTTTACACAGTTAAATGTAAGCATTTTTTCAGAAGTGAAATACGCTGAATTTCAGGCCAACCAACATTTTGCAATAGAGTCTTTGTATTTTTCAAGGAGCCCTGCCATAAACTCTTGATGGGGGGTTACCGTAGCAGTTCCTGCACACTGTTACTCCATACATTACGGTCAAATTCTCCTCTTAACTTATGGAAAATTAATTTCTTTCTAGCATGAACTACCAACTTGTGCATGGAAAATTTGTTTAATTTACAATTCCTCAATGACGGATGGACCCTGTAAATATCTTCTCCTTTTGACTCCTGCATAACGTATTTGCAGGCTTAAGATCAGCACCGTTTTCAGGAATAATGAATAATAGAGTTGGTGATTTAGGCTATATGAACCTATATGGCCTATATCACACACTGATGTCACCACAGCACAGAATTTCGCAATTTCTACTGTGAAAATAAGTACAGGAACTTACCAAAGGTCCGATCAGAACACAGAACAGTGACATCACAACCAAACAGTCAGAGGAACCAAACTTAATGATATTTGTCATGCCATAATTATAACATGTTGTGCCGGTCTTTAAATGTATTTAAAATATGTGTTCTTGTGTCTTTTGCCCTAAGTGATCACTTAAAAATGCATGGGATCATTGTCCATAACAAAGAGAACATAACAGCCTGTGCACAGATCGGTCATCCTCCTTGTGTCTTTCTCCCCCAGGGATTGATGGCCCCAGACAGGTAGAGGTTCGTGATGTGACGGACTGCTCAGGCTTGGTCACCTGGTTCCAGCCCGTGGCTCAGGTGGACGGTGTCACCGTGTCCTACGGCCCCAGCTCCCACCCCACAGAGAGGACCAGCGTGGACCTATCCACCTCAGACAAACAGTACAGCATTGACAGCCTCAGCCCAGACACTGAGTACCAGGTGTCCCTGATCTCTAGGAGGGGAGACTACACCAGTGAGCCAGTCTCTGAGATATTCACCACAGGTAGGGGCATGATTATATCCAATCCTGATAAGCGCACTCCTGATAAGTGTAAACTGTGTTTGATTAAACAACATTTTTACAGTCCCAATTCCACTTCCCAGTCCATTTTTTAAAGTGTTCCTGATAACAGCATGATTTGGTTTAGTGCACGCTTGGATTTGTCTAGGGTTGACTGTAAACAGTCCCTTTTATACTCCTTTCTTCTTCTTGAATTGTTACAGACCTGGACGCCCCCAAAGACCTGAAGCCCTTGGGCCAGACAGACGACAGTGTCACACTGGAGTGGATAAACAGCCGGGCAGATGTTGACAGCTACAGGGTGAAGTACAGCCCCATCTCTGGGGGTTCCCATGGCGAGGAGGTGTTCTCCCGTGGGTCAGGAGACAGCACTCAGGCCACCATCACTGGTGAGGGTTAACCATGACCAAATCCTAACATGCAATTATGTCAGTAGAAGGTTTAAGGGTTTTCGCACGTTAGGATTTGCTATGACAATCACAACACTGTTATTCTTAATGTCAATCAAATCAGGTACTGAAATCCATCTATGTTCTTCTCGATTACTGGACTGAAACTAATCATGTAGTCAAATCCATATTTGTTCTCCCCAATTATAGGAATAAAACCAGGTACAGAATACGGCATTGGTGTGACTGCCGTGAAGAACGAGAGGGAGAGCCTGCCTGCCACTACAAACGCAGCCACTGGTGAGAGCATACGTCAACACATTCTCATTGGATAGCCACTGTTCAACAGCTGTCCAAGGACCCACCACCACAGTGTCCACACACACTCTGCAGCTGTAGATTCAACTTTCAATACAAACACATCATGATCAAATCAAATCAAATGATATTAGTAACATGCGCCGAATGCAACAGGTGTATGATTTCTTACGAGCCCCTAACCAACAATGTAGTTTACAAAATATGAATAAGAATAAGAAATAAAAGTAACAAGTAGTTAAAGAGCAGCACTAAAATAACAATAGAGAGACTATACACAGGGTGTACCGGTACAGAGTCAATGTGCGGGGGCACCGGTTAGTCGAGGTAATTGAAGTAATATGTACATGAAGGTAGAGTTATTAAAGTGACTATGCATAGATCATAACAGAGAGCAGCAGCGGTGTAAAAGAGGGGGAGGGGGGGGGCAATGCAAATAGTCTGGGTAGCCATTTGATTAGATGTTCAGGAGTCTCATGGCATGGGGGTAGACGCTGTTTAGAAGCCTCTTGGACCTAGAGTTGGTGCTCCAGAAGAGAGAACCGTCTATAAATAGGGTGGCTGGAGTCTTTGACAATTATTGGGCCTTCCTCTGACACCACCTGGTATAGAGGTCCTGGATGGCGGGAAGCTTGGCCCCAGTGATGTACTGGGCTGTATGCACGACCCTCTGTAGTGCCTTGCGGTCGAAGGCCTAGCAGTTGCCATACCAGGCAGTGATGCAACCAGTCAGGATGCTCTCGATGGTGCAGCTGTAGAACCATTTTGAGGATCTGAAAACCCATGCCAAATGGGTTTCTGTCTCCTGAGGGGGAATAAGATTTGTCGTGCCCTCTTCACAACTGTCTTGGTGTGCTTGGAACATGTTAGTTTGTTGGTGATGTGGACACCAAGGAACTTGAAGCTCCCAACCTGCTCCACTACAGCCCCTTTGATGAGAATGGGGGTGTGTTCGGTCCTCCTTTTCCTGTAGACCACAATCATCTCCTTTGTCTTGATCATGTTGAGGGAGCGGTTGTTGTCCTGGCACCATATGGCCAGGTCTCTGACCTCCCTATAGGCTGTCTCGTCGTTGTCGGTGATCAGGACAACCACTGTTGTGTCACTGGCAAACTTAATGATGGTGTTGGAGTCATGCCTGGCCGTGCAGTCATGAGTGAGTACAGGAGGGGACTGAGCATGCACCCCTGAGGGGCCCCTGTGTTGATGTGTTGTAACCTACCCTTACCACCTGGGGGCGGCCCGTCAGGAAGTCCATGATCCAGTTGCAGAGGGAGGTGTTTAGTCAGGATGTAGGTGGTGAAAGTTAGGCAACAATTTGAGGCAATATGAGGCAAACATTGGTGATTTTGAAGGTTCTGATATTTCCACGTGGTTTGGCAAAGAAACTTGTAAAAAGAAAGTTAAAACCTCAGGAAGACATGGAGCAGATATGATAGAAGAGAATGAAATATGAAAGAACTGTGCTATCCACGTTGTAAACACTAACACTTTGTTCTGCCTTTCACTATCCTATACGTTTTACTAAAGGCTTGATCATTGCTGATTGATAACTTCACCACTTTCCCCCACAGATCTCGATGGGCCCAAGGACTTGGAAGTGAGCGAGTCCACAGAGACAAGCATGACCCTGGTGTGGAGGAGACCCAGAGCCAAGATCACCATCTACAGGCTGGTGTACATCTCCAGGGACGGTCGAAGGGAGGAGGTGGAGGTCCCTGGAACTGCCACCACCTATGTCCTGACCAACCTGACCCCCGGTATGCTGTACACCATTACCCTGGTCGCTGAGAGGGGCTCAAAGAAGAGCACACCCGTAACCCTGTCTGCATCTACAGGTGAGGGTTCAAACAAGATCTCTACAACTGACTCCACCCTCATATTGCAAGGCATAAATATGTGTGGGTGATCCGTAAAGAAAATAGTTTTAGTTCTGTTCCAGGCATGGATAAAACCATAGTATCAGGTGGCAAACATTCAACATACTGAGTGCTAAATGTAAGGATCCTTTTTCACCCGCTAACCGTTCTGAATTGCATTTTATAATCCTAAGAGAAACATAAAGGAAGATGTCTGCTCTTCTGGCTTGGGATGCAATAGCTTCACCAATCCAAACATATGTCAGAACACAAGCTCTTTCTCAGATACATACCAATATTTGACAGAAGAATGTGGAATTACTGAGGGCAACGGTCCGGAAGATGTAGGCTATAACTTACTTTAATTGGAGGGTAGAAATGGACAGCACTGCCGTCAACAGTAGCAGTGCAGTAAGACACTGAGGTTAACAGTGCAGTGAGACACTGAGGTCAACAGTGCAGTGAGACAATGAGGTTAACAGTGCAGTAAGACACAACCGCTAAAAGCTCCCTTATCTGAATTTGTGCATTTTTGTTTCTGTTGAGGCATCTTTAACATTTTAGTTAGCCCACCCGGTCCCTGAGTTTACCACTCTCATATGTTCGGAGGACAATATCATTAGCTTTGTGTCTGTTAGACGCCACAAACCCAGACCGACAGATCTCAGGGATGGGGTTGAGCTCGAGCTGGATGATCTGGCCGTCTCAGTTGTAACATCCAAAGGATTTGATTTCTGGTGGGAACCAAAGGCACATGTTGTATATGATAGTTATACTGTAGAATATAGAGACACTCTGGGATTATGGGTATTAAAAGAGGTCCATCTCTGTGGAGATGCCACCGGTTCTAGAATTTGAGGCCTGAGGGAATCCATATGGAGGAAGCAAAGATCCTTGACACTTGAAGCAGTCACAGTTACAGGTATACTGTGTCCTTTCTTTTGGTCTGCATGCCTTCAGTATGATAGATATCCTTTTGTTGTTGAAAGATCTCTCATTTTAAGTCTACCTTGGATAACAAAGTTAGGATTTGAACGAAAGATTTGCTCAAAAGTTCAAAATCAAGCCTTTTGTGTTTTGCATGATGGTATTGTAATTTTAAACTGCAATGGAGCATGGCAATTCTTTACAAAATGGCCATTTGGCTTCATTCCATTTAGTCACTTCTTGCATGCTGAGGATGGCATTCCTTAAACAGAGAGTGTTGCTTTCAAACTATGAAGAGGAATCCATGCCATTTCTATTCCATAGAAATTCAGATGAAGGGTATCACTAAAATTGGTAATAGCAAATATAGCAATGCATACCGTGACTGTAAATGCTGTAATTTGCAGGGCATCATTTTTTGAAACTTAATGTCAGCAACAATAATATGTATGGGTTGTTTAAAAACACCTTGTGAAAATAGAAAAGTTGACACCTTAGCTGAAGAGACAACGCATTAAGAAAACCCGTCTTCCCCGGAATGGCTATTTCAGTGGTCACAACCACTGTTTCCCTGCAGATCAGCATGTCATTCAGAAAAGTTGAGTAGACTACATTTGCACACCAATTTACTCCTTCATTAGCAATTTTAAAAGCAACCACTTGCTCTCTGTAGGTATATGCCAAGTTCTGAAAAATCCATCCACTTCATTGTCATTGCTTGTGCCCCCATTCACATTACATTTTCATCAACAGATGTTCATATTACTTGCGAATAATAATGTTATAGTGTACTTTGCATCTTGAACCAACTGTACAGGGCCTGCAGCAACAAGACTCTCAAATTGAACCCTATGGTGTTTGACCAGGGTCCTGTTGCAATATCGACATTAGCATACCACATAGTGCTCACTGTATGTATAGACATTGGAACGCAGACATGGCCGTAGGATAACTTTGGCAGTGCATGGCTTCTTCAACTGTTTGAAGTGTACTGGGTACTGTCACTACGGTGGACTACTCTGAACCTTCAAAAATTAATGGCCCTCCTTCATGGGGCCATTAATGCATTAGCTGCTCAGTGTAAACGTACATCTCTGATGCATGTGGATGTTTATGGTCCCTGACAACAAAGGAACCTGCACAGTGCCATAGAGAGAACATGGTGATGAACACAGAATTATCACTTCCAAACCTCAATAGGAGAAAGTTAGACAAAAGGTAATGAACATTTTGTTACTGTAATCAATCATTGTGTTTGTGTGGCTATTTATGTTTCAGCTTTTACTCCACCAGTTATTTCTTCTATCCAGATCTTCTTCAAACAGGTTAACCACTCTTTTTGTTTTTCTTCTGCCCCTCTAGAGGTTACAGGTTACACTTTTAATCATTTTGGATGTACTTTGATTTAGCACCCAAGTCTACCTCAACCTGATGTAGTCGCTCTGAATGTCAAAAGTGCTCAGACGACACAGCCTCCTGACACAGGAGCTGTTCATCCAACAGTCCTTCCCCTGGCTCCTTTGATCACAGAGGGGCCTCCATCTCCATCTCTGTTCTCCACAGTGGACCTCCTCTCTGGGGCTGAACCTGAACCAGAGGGCTCCAGCTCCAGCCTGGAGATTCTAGGGGACCGCCTGGTCAACCCCAGATGAAGCCATTGATAGCTTTTTGGTGGAGGTGAATGCTCTGTCAGGGATGGCACAATTTCATGTGACCAAGGTACCATGAAGTGCCAAGATGGCCGATATAGAAGGCTTGTCCCCTGGGACACAATATTAGGTTTCATTGTATGGGAAGTTGGAGGGGGAGCAGTCTCTACCTCGTCATGCTTATGTCAATACAGGTACACATAGCAGTGATTCTTTGCTATAGACATCCATAGCCATCGGTCATCTCTCGCTCTCTCCATCCCATCCCATCCGTATTCATTTCATACATCCTCTGATTCATCCACCTGCCGTTGTATTCATGTGTTCCATGTCATCAAAACTGACTAAGAATGTTCTGCTGAAACACATCACAGTTTAATCCCTGCAATACATTGTATAGTTGATGTGAAATGTCAATATAACATACTGTATATGGGATATACAATATAATATGATGTGAAAAATCTATTTAGGATATATTTCACATATATTTAATTGACTCTACCATGATCTGTTTCTCTGCTAGAGGACCTGAGGCCTGTGGTGGCCAACCTCACAGTCTCTGACGTGACATGGGACAGCTTCAGTGTGTCCTGGACTCCCGAGGACGGGGAGTTTGAGAGCTTTGTCATTGAGGTGACAAACTTACAGGAAGGTTTAGAGAGCGAGAACCTCACCTTGTCTGGTGATGCCTTCAGCCTGGGCATTTCTGGCCTGAGTCCTAACACCTCGTATAGGATTGGCCTGTACGGGCTCCACAAGGGCTCCTTCCAGGAGCCAGTGTATACCGAAGTCACTACAGGTACCTGCGAATGGAGGTGTCCCCCAGGGTTCTGTCCTTATCGCTCTTTCTTTCTTACTTCTTTATCTTTCTTCCCTGTGCCTTTTGACCAGTTTTTATCTATTCCAGTTGGGATCTGCGGTGAGCCACACACACACACACACACACACACACACACACACACACACACACACACACACACACACACACACACACACACACACACACACACACACACACACACACACACACACACACCTCTGCCTGTTTCCTTTCACACTTAAGCATTCACAGCTCTGTACCTAGCAAGCAAGCGATATCCCTGACACAACCCCCTTCAATTTAGCTTTTTATCACCAATGACAATGCTCCATTCTACCAACACCATGCCATGTGCCCTTCTTACCCTCCGGTCACTGTGTCAGTCTTGTCACCACAGGGCAGGGTACTGGGCATCACCCACACAAACTCTTTAACCAAAACAGGCAAGCTGCCCGCAAGTTACCAACCTGACCCTGTCTCTCCTTGCCCCATCCTCACATTTCATGCATGAAGCCCTCCCCTCCTCCCATTAGATGTATTGTGGTGAGTTTTGATGTGCTGCAATAAATGCAAAAGAAAAACAACCAACATCCCACCCCTCCACCTTAAACAGCGTCCATTCATCCTTATACCACCAACATCCCACCCCTCCACCTTAAACAGCGTCCATTCATCCTTATACCACCAACATCCCACCCCTCCACCTTAAACAGCGTCCATTCATCCTTATACCACCAACATCCCACCCCTCCACCTTAAACAGCGTCCATTCATCCTTATACCACCAACATCCCACCCCTCCACCTTAAACAGCGTCCATTCATCCTTATACCACCAACATCCCACCCCTCCACCTTAAACAGCGTCCATTCATCCTTATACCACCAACATCCCACCCCTCCACCTTAAACAGCGTCCATTCATCCTTGTACCACCAACATCCCACCCCTCCACCTTAAACAGCGTCCATTCATCCTTATACCATCAACATCCCACCCCTCCACCTTAAACAGCATCCATTCATCCTTATACCATCAACATCCCCAATCTTCATAGACATAGATAGCTCATTTGCCTGCTGGAGTCATGCCTTAACTGAGTGGACAGAGCGGCTGAGTAACCTGGGACATTTTGGTCACTCAGTTAAGGCATGACTCCAACAGGCAAATTAGCTATCAAGGTTAATGCTACGAGGCGATAGTCATTTAGACAGGTTACCTTCGCATTCTTGGTAACACAGGGACTTTGGTGGTCTGGTTGAAACATGAAGGTATTACAGACGGGGTCAGGGAGGGGTTGAAAATATCAGTGTCACTTGCCAGTTGGTCAGCACATGCTCTGAGTACGTGTCCTGGTAATCAGTCTAGCCCTGCAGCCTTGTGAATATTAACCTGTTTATAGGTCTTACTCACATCGGCTATGGAGAGTGTGATCATACAATCGTCCAGAACGGCTGGTGCTCTTATGCATGGTTCAGTGTTGCTTGCCTCAAAGAGAGCATAAAAGGCATTAAGCTCGTCTGGTAGGCTTATGTCACTGGGCACCTCACAGCTAGGTTTCCCTTAATACTCCGTGATAGTTTGCAAGCCCTGACACATCTGACAAGCATGAGAGCCAGTATAGTAGGATTCAATCTTTGTCCTGTCATGATGCTTTGTGTTTGATGGTTTGTCAGAGGGCGTAGATGGATTTCATATAAGCATCTGGATTAGTGTCCCAATCCTTGAAAGTGGCAGCTCTAGCCTTTAGCTCAGTGCAGATGTTGATTGCAATCCATGGCATCTGGTTGTGATATGTATGTACGGTCACTATGGGGACGTCGTCGTTGATGCACTTATTAATGAAGCCGGTGATTGCTGTGGTAAACTCCTCAATGCCATCGAATGAATCGCGGGTCATATTCAAGTCTATGCTAGTGAAACAGTCCTGTGGTTTTAGCATCCACTTCATTGGACCACTTCTGTATTGAGCACTTGTACCTCCTGCTTAAGTTTTTGCTTGTAAGCAGGAATCAGGAGTCTAGAGTTATGGTCAGAATTGACAAATGGAGGGTGAGGGAGAGTTTTGTATGTGTTTCTATGTGTGGAGTAAAGGTGATCTAGAGTTTTTTCACCTCTAGTTCCACAGGTGACATGCTGTTATAAATGAGGTAAGACAGATTTTAGTTTGCCTGCATTAAAGTCCCCGGCCACTAGGAGTGCCGCTTCTGGATGAGCATTTTCTTGTTTGCTTATGGCTTTATACAGCTCATTGAGTGCAATCTTAGTGCCAGCATAGGTTTGTGGTGGTAAATAGACAACTATGAAAAATATAGATGAAAACTATTTTGGTAAATAGAATGGACAACAGCTTATCAAGAGGTATTCTTACTCGGGCGAGCAGAACCTCAAGACTTCCTTAATATTATAGATTGTGCATCAGCTGTTGTGAACAAAAAGCTGCCGTTCTGTTCTGCCGATTAAACATTCAGTACAAATAAAGTTAAGATCATTGCAAAAATATATATAAATAGCACAATTGGTCAGGAGGCGTAAAACCAAAAATGTCAACAACAAAAAAATTATCCAAATCCTGTCATGGCGAGCTAGTGGGCTTGCCGGCTTTTGTTCCAGTCCAGCACGAAGTACAGGTGAATATTTAATTATTTGAAACTGATGTGTTAGTGCTGTACTGGAACAAAACCCTACATTATAACAAAACAAAACATTACATTATTTGGATCGTCATTCTTCACCACATCCCCCAAAAGCTTGCCTGTTGTATTGTCAAAATGAAAATGTTCATGTAATACATTTTTCAAGATATTCAAAGGCTATAGAGAATGGCAGGTGGGAGTCAAGTGCCATGTGAAATTGCACTTGTTATTCTCATATCTTTGATATACAAAATAATCTACAATCTGTTTTCCTCACCTTAAATAGATAATTGAGTATGTTATAGCCAACAGCGTGACATTATAGGCATATTGTATTGCACATTTGAGCTTATTTGGAAATCCAATAACTGTTTCTCCCTTTAGTGAGCGAATAAGTGGTTGGAAATCTGTATGTATCTTACTTAACATCTGAGACTTTGTCCATCTCCTGGACTGGCACTGAGGGAGAGTTTGCCGGTTATGTCCTGGATATGATTGATTCTAACTGGTTGAGGAAGCCAGATGAATATAGCATTTCCCAGAATGCAATGTCCCATGTCATCACCGGGCTAAGGCCCAGTACTGACTATATACAGTTGAAGTCGGAAGTTTACATACACCTTAGCCAAATACATTTAAACTCAGTTTTTCACAATTCCTGACATTTAATCCTAATAAAAATTCCCTGTCTTAGGTCAGAATAATAGTAGAGAGAATGATTTATTTCAGCTTTTATTTCTTTCATCACAGTCCCAGTGGGTCAGAAGTTTACATGCACTCAATTAGTATTTGGTAGCATTGCCTTTACATTGTTTAACTTGGGTCAAACGTTTCGGGTAGCCTTCCACAAGCTTCCCACAATAAGTTGGGTGAATGTTGGCCCATTCCTCCTGACAGAGCTGGTGTAACTGAGTCAGGTTTGGAGGCCTCCTTGCTCACACATGCATTTTTAGTTTATACATTTATTTAAATTTGCATCGGGCCGCTTCTGGGGGGATTCTGGTAAGATGCCGGCAAAGTCGGCTGAATTCCGGTAGACGGAAATGGCCCGATGTAGTCCGGCCGATACTGGGCAGTCATTCATTTTGATTACGGGTTGAGTCCGACACCCGTTTCTGGGCCGAATTAGTCAGTTCCGGCCCCCCAGAAGAGGGCCGCTTCTAGGCCAATTCCCCATTGCTAGCTAGGATGCGATAAACCAGTGGGGGGAAAGAATCTTCATTAATGTTTAACACACACAGGACAGACAAATCACTACATTGCCCTTTGCATAGAAGTTTTTTGTTGTTGTTTTTTTTTTACCATTTTAATTGAAAACAATCATAGTACGGTACTTTTTTGTTACCCAGAAATAATTTGATATCAGATTTTAAAAAACGGCTGCATTGGACCTTTAAAACTTATTTTGAAACACTGACAAGCCCCAGTAGCAAAATAATTGATGATGACCTATGACCTCTCCAGGGACACAGCCAAGTTTAAGAGGGACTAAAATGCAAGATTTGGATACAGTGTTCCAGTGAACATTACAGAAAGGTCTGTCTGGACACATTTTCTAAACATGATATCAATCTATTACGCTATGTGCATGACTAAATTCTGCTTATTGAATTTGGGTTACCTTTGCAATCATTGCACAGTTCAACTATTCTAACCACGTCTTATCCTTCCCCTACCCAACCATAATCACCCCTCCCCCCAAAACAACTCTCACTCCCTTTAGCATCATTACCCAAAGTCGAAAACTTGACTATTTTAGAGATCACCTCATTCGGCTTCCTTGTGTCCTGGGAGCCGCCTCATCCTCGACAAAAGGAAGGGGCTCCCTCTACTGTTGGCTTCAGCCACTTTCATATAGTGCTGTCAGACAGGCTGGCTACTGGAGGCCCAGGAGTTCACTGTCCCTGGCAAGCAGAGCTTCCTGAACATCTGGGGCCTGATCACTGGCATAGCCTATGAGGTCAGGCTTACTGGGGTGTCCAGTTCTGGGCTGGTCTCCCGACCACTGACCACAGTAGCAGTGACTGGTACCACCCACAGAGGCAGCATGGCCATTGAAAATTAGAGGTTATGAGCCCCCTTCCAATTTGATCAATTTGTAGGATAAACTATAGAGATTATTTCACATGCAATTCATTCAAATACATTGAATTTGGTGCTCTGGCCACACTACACACTGTAGGCCAAATTCTGAGATACACTCAAGTAACACAAGTAACTTGAAAGAATAGTTCACCCAAATTACAAAAGGACAGACACATGGTTTTGCATTTGTGGCTCAAATCCCATCCAAGTCATGGGACCGATATTAGCATTTTTCAGACATCATGTGTGACTTTGGTGAGCTTCACAATCAATTTTAGATACTTTCGGATTATTTAGATGTGATGCGCGAAAAAAACGAATATCGGTCCCATGACTTGAATGGGATTTGTGCCACAAATGCTAAAACATTAGCATTTGCAAGCCGTGCCAGTTAAACTAAACCAAGGCATGGATTGCTGTTATACCTTGTCTATAGACTGCTTACAGGGTAAGGAAACCAGTACAGTATGACATTTTGTCATTTGGGTGCCCTATCCCTCTAGGATTTGGCCCTGTACAAAGGTGCTTCTCCATCACAGTGAGGTGTCATTGGGACAGCTTGTGGGATCGGTCACCATTCAGTTGAAGTGAAAACACAGGCGAACTTTACTTAGCCTACTGTTCTGATTCTGATGACAATTTAAGTCATTAGACTTTATTGACTTATTCAATGGGGTGATTGATTCCCAACTTGAACTTTTACTGTAGGCCTATCACAAAAACGAGTAGCCTTTCCACTGTAATCTTCTGAGAAAGGATAAGAAATGGATACCATAAATTCCTTGCTTTGGTGGAGAACCCTCAACCCAACTCACTACCTCCAACATTTCTCATCCTTTTCCAGAGTGATCTGATTACTCTTAATCTCTTCTTCATCCTCTTCCTTCTCCTTGAGGTTTTGCTTGTGTTTTCAGTTTGAAGCTTAATTGTTACAGTGAAGAAGTGCGTGGTGCTCTGCTTTTTCCTCTCTCCAAAATATGAAAACGTGTTTTTATATTTTAAACTATGTTTTTCCTCAGATTCATCATAATGTGATGCTAAACTTTACGGTGTAAAGGATGTTGTTTTCAGTCGACACATCACTGTCACATCACTAAGAATTGCTTGACATAATCAAGCAATATCTAAGTTTCACCTGTAAATATTAGACTGATAAGACATTAACAAAATGTCTTTGTTTCCAGTTGAAAACGTCAGAGGATGGTTAGGAGTTAGCTCGTAAGGTTAGGTTTTGTTAGGTACTGTTTGGCGTAGCCATGCCTCAGGGTCCAGTCTGGAGCGTGAAGTCAGGAGTTCTGCTTGTTGGCTTCGGCATAGAAACCTAGTGATGCCAAAAGTCCTGGTCTGCCCTAGAAAGCCTATGTAAATTATGATTGCCAAAACAGACTCACACATTTTTTGGGAGGCCATTTTGGGCTCTAAAATGTACTATGATCAAGTTCGATCCCCATGGTGAATTATTTAAAAGTTTGATACAAATTGAGATATTTCATTAAATAATGATCCATTCTGAGCACTACATTTGTCGTCACACGTGCTGACAGAGACCAATCACGGGCCGGCAGGCTAAGAGGAGGCTCCGGGTTGACTCTCTCAGGCAGAATGAAAACGACTACATTGACCATGATCCTTTTGTTAGTTACGGCCACTTTCATCATGATTCTTAGCAATTGTTTTGGAGCCATTCAGCCCCATTCAGCAATATGGCCCACTTCAAATTCAAATACTTCCGGCTTCATGAGCCATTGAGAGTTTTCCATAGGAATACGTAGATGACTGCAGTGCTATCACTATCTCCTGGATGTAACGTCTATGGGCATGGCAGAGAATTTTTGACCAAACTTAACTTAGCGATACTTCCTTAATACCTAAATTTTCAAAACGTCCACGTCTAGTTGAAGGGGGTTCGTTTGAATTAAGAAAATAAAAAAATTGTGCTAAACGCAAAAAAAAAACAGAACAGCCAGAGGGATTACAGAAATAAATAACAAAAAAAATGCATACGTTTTAAATATTCTAAACCGTTTAAAAATCAGAAAAAAAGTGTTTTTTCTTCAGAAATTTTGATAAAATAAAGAGATTTACAGCATACTGGTGTTCGATTGTGGAATCAGTGTAGTAAAATAAAATGTCAAACTTTAGATATTTCAATGGTTGTATCCATTGTGTTGCCAAGATCAGTCCAGAACACCTCACAATTTAAACAATTGCAAAATAAATGTTCAATAGATTCAGTTTCTAGTTCACAAAAACTGAATGAACTGGTAAAATCAGGTATATATTTAGAAATCAAGCTATTACATGGATAGAATCTATGGATAATCTTCAAGGAGATCTCCTTTACCTTATTCGTCACTATAAATTTGAGTGGAGTAAGCCAAGCCAGTCCACATTAAATGATGAAGCCCAACAAAATATAGCAGAAGAAATAGAATTCCTGTAGAAAATATCCCTTAATAAAACGATTGTTGAATTTCTTATCCTGTATACCTATGCTGTTCACCTGGATTTTGCTTACAGTAGCAGATGTTCCAGAATAGCCTTAGCCAAATACATTAAGACTCAGCTTAACTTGGGTCGAATATTTTGTGTAGCCTTCCACAAGGTTCCCACAATAAGTTGGGTGAATTTTGGCCCATTCCTCCTGACAGAGCTGGTGTAACTGAGTCATGTTTGTAGGCCTCCTTGCTCACACGCTTTTTCAGTTCTGCACCACAAATTTTCTACAGGATTGAGCTCAGGGCTTTGTAATGATCACTCCAATACCTTGACTTTGTTGTCCTTAAGCCATATTGCCACAACTTTGGAAGTATGCTTGGGGTCATTGTCCATTTGGAAGACCAATTTGCGACCAAACTTTAACTTGAGATGTTGAGATGTTGTTTCCACACAATTTTACTCCCTCATGATTCCATCTATTTCTCTAAAAAGTACGATCTTTGTCTCCATGTGCAGTTTCAAATCGTAGTCTGGCCTTTTTATGGCGGTTTTGGAGCAGTGGCTTCTTCCTTGCTGAGCGGCCTTTCAGGTTATGTCGATATAGGACTCGTTTTACTGTGGAAATAGATACTTTGGGACCTGTTTCCTCCAGCATCTTCACAAGGTCCTTTTGCTGTTGTTCTGGGATTGATTTGTACTTTTCACACCAAAGTACATTCATCTCTAGGAGACAGAACACGTCTCCTTCCTGAGTGGTATGACGGCTGCGTAGTCCCATGGTGTTTATACTTGCGTTCTATTGTTTGTACAGATGAACGTCTGTAAACAATTGTTGGAAAAAGGACTTGTGTCATGCACAAAGTAGATGTCCTAACCGACTTGCCAAAAATATAGTTTGTTAACAAGACATTTGTGGAGTGGTTGAAAAATAACTTTTAATGACTCCAACCTAAGCGAATGTAACTGCCGACTTCAACTGCATCTACTGTTTTCACCTTTTTCAAGCCATAGTTTTCTGGACCTTATAAAGGCTCCTATAGCCTTTTCCTCATAAAATGTATCTAGTTGATACTGTAAACCATTCAATTTAGCTTTCTCATTAAGATCAAGATGCTCAATTTCTGTGATATCAGCAATGTACTTAGAAAGCTCAGATACCTAATCTCCTCCTTAAAGCAAGCCGTTTCCCATAAGCAATACAGGCTGAACAGATTTTAAATTTCAGCAGTTCTCAGTATTTCCCATGTCTGCATTAGAGGTAGCTAAATTCCAGTAAAAACTAAATTGATTCTTGAATTTAAAAAATTAAATCATCATGAACTAACAATAGGTTATTACATTTCCAATAACCACCAGAGTATTTATTTTCATCGTTAATACATATTCTTACAGTCAGCCATATGACTTTATGATCAGTCAGGACTGCAGGCACTATTTTTTACCTCTACAGTGTTGGGCTCAAGGCTAGAGGTTATCACCCACAAGTCAATTCTTGATTGTACTGAACGATCTCTATTACTCCATGTGTACTGTTTCTCTCCAGGGGTTTTAACTCTCCGTAAGTCAATTATGTCCAGGCTTTGGCAGAAATTCACCAATTTGTTCACACCAATGTTAGGCCTATGGGGCAATCTATCAGTCTCATTATAATTAACCATATTCAAATCCCCAGCAACTATAATCTGACTGGATGGACAATTTCTCAGAAGGCTTTTAAGAATTTCCTCAATTGCCTCTATATAAGTAAGTCATTTGGAAGACTAGAACAGTATCCATATACATTACACAACACAAATAATCTGTCCATATGGTTGATGACCGCTACTACCCAAAACAAAACAAAACGTTCCACTTCAGCAGGTTTCGTATCCCCCTGGCATTGATTGACATGAACTTCAGGTCCATATATACAAAATAGAAAGGGAAACCCTATGCAATCTCTACTCTACCCTCTCTTATAAAAAGGTGCTTCATAAATGTATTAACAGAAGTCTTACCTTGTAAACAATAGCAGCACAATTCAAAACTAGAATACTCAGTTTGTTGTTGGGGAAGGGGCTACCTTGTTAGCCTACTGACGGATCAAATCACTCAAGTCAAATGTATTTTCCTGTCGACGAAAAAGTGTCAGATTCCCCTGTAGTGTCCACCCTTTCTTGATTTCGGGCCTGTCGGACGAGAGGCCACAACTTTTCCCTTGCTGCCTTGTCTACTGCAGTCAGATCCTCACCGAATTTAAGTTATCTCTTTCAGAAAGGTGCTTTCCTTGACTTTCTTCCAAACTGCATCTCTTGCTGTGCGGAAATCGAACTGGATGAGGATCGAGCAGCTGTCGAGGGAATCTTGCTTCTTCCCAATACAATGAGCGACATTCACAGCCATGTACATATATCCTTCGGGGAAGTCCGGGGCCACGCGGTTACAAATGTCACTTACTTTGCGCTTTACATTCTAACCCTGGTCTTCGGGGACACCTATAGCCATAGCACCCACCTTCTCCGGTATCGCTCTGCTTCCAACAAGTGCTCTTGCATGTCAGCCATGGTCTTCTCCTGTGCAGTACACATTTAAGATCTTCGATATTCTCTTATGCATGATCCAGAGAGGTCTCGAGGTCACCGATTTTTGTATGTGTTTTCGTGTATGATTTTCTCCAAACCATCAGCTCTTTCATTTATCTTTGCAGTGACCGCTTCAATTATGTTGACCTGGAGTTTGCACAAAGACACTTCTTTTTCTTTTTTTTCTGTGTATTTTTGGGTGCAAGGCTATTGAGTGGAGTTTCTGAATCAACTGAATTTCCAGATTCCTCAATTTCTTCTCCTGACGAGTCAGGTGGCGGTTTCTCTCTGGTTTATGAGTGGTCAGCTTTTCTTCCACCAAGTTTCAGATCAAATTAGCAGTCTACTGAGCGTTGTTCTCTGTTGTGTTTCCGATAAACCGAGTTTTGTTACATTTAAGTAAGTTTGAGAGGGATAAAAGTTAAGGTTACTCTGAGCAAGACAAATGATTGTCTGCACTCGACGCCATCTTCTTCTCCCCCCAAGAAAATTAAATAAATGTTTTACTCCATGAGGTAATCCAACAATGTGTACACCGTCATCTTGTCTATCTTCAAAACCGGTGTTGCTCTTCTCTCAATTTTCTAAATTCATTCGAACCCCATGCAATTAGACACAGACGTTTGGAAGCCATTGGTTGTATTCCAAGTCAGGAATTGAGGAAGTATCGACAAAATTATCTGTGCTATGCTAAACAGTACCTATCTAATAATGCCTATTCACCATCTTAAACAGAGTAACGGTCTGACTAGGCAATATTTTTTATAGCTAGTTAGGCCTTTGGACCAGGAAAACACAGACAAATCAACATGCCATTTTCAGCGTGAAATGTCAGTTGACCTATCCAGTCATTTTTTTCTTTACCTTTGAATGCACTGAATGTAGAACTGGCATTATGGACGCATGCGGGTGTGGATGGATTGTTTAGCCAACATCCTTGGCTTGATGCAACAATAATGGAGAATAGTGGGCCTGTAAGTGTATGTCAACTTGCTAACTGACTTCAATAAATGTCTCCACAACCATGAGCGTGTCTATGTCTATATCAAAGGAATGCAAAGCATCGTGACTGTGACCGCACGCTAACGATTTGAAAGCATGGCAGAGTGGCGGCAAGTTTATGAGAATGTAACCAACAACTGGTATGTGTACTCACCTTTTCCGTCTGATCGCTGAAAGGATGCCTTCCTCAATTTTGCTTTCTAGTAATTGGATGTATGTTTCTCGACAAATTTAAGTGTTTTGCGTTTCCAACCAGAGGCTGAGCAAGAAGTGGAGCACATGTTTGTCTCGGACATCACATCAGACAGTTTACACCAGGCCTGGATTGCGGATGAAGAAATGTTTGATAGACTTGTGATTAAAATTAGGGACTCCACAAAGTTTGAGCATCCACAGGAATGAAATGTCCTCGGTGATGAGCGAACCAAATATTTAAATTGAACAGGACTCACTGGAGGCACCGAGTGTAAAATCGAGCTGTACAGTGTTACATTGGAATGGAGCTCCAAACCAATTACCGCTGTTGCTCGAACAGATATTTTAATAGAGGATCTATTGTGCCAAAGCACAATGTGGTCTATATCTCACACAACTTTTAACTGTCTGGTTTCTCTGGAAACGGGCGTCTACAAGAAACAATAGGCTACTGTTCTTTGTTTGACTGGGTTTTCTGATAATGCATTTTGTTTTGACTGGTTTTATTTTTTCAAGAGGTATGCCTTCAGGGAAATGCCTTAATTGCCACTGATCATTCTTTGATGTGCTAATAATCCTAGGCCTGCTGAGCATACTTCAGTCTTTAAGGGGCATAACCATTGGTTTTTCATGTTTCTTTTTCCTCATTTGATATTATTTTCAGGAATATGGAGACACCATCTTGCATTTGATCTGTGGTGCTTCTTATACTTGAAATGCAGATCAAATTCCATGTGTTTTGATGCCCATTGTAGATTCATTTTCATTGCCTATACATTTTACTGATTAAACTGGTTAAAGAGTTAAAGACACAAACATATTAGCTTTTTGCAGCATGTTCGACAAAAGTTTAATGTATTGGTATTCATGCATCGAAATGTACTCATTAAATTGACTCCCCTTGATAGCCTGTAATAGGGATGTATGATATGCACCACTGTTGATATGTAGATTGTGGGTTGCAGCACATGTTTCAAACCTACTCTGGCTGGGGTGATTATGGTGGGCCTTTGTACGTTTTCAGGAACTGTGTTTTCTCACTGGAATTTCATGTCTTTCTGGAGTTATAATTTTAGCAAAGTCTTTGAGTACATTTGTGTGCTTTTCTGATTTCTCACTGTGCATATTGACATACCATAGGCCATAGGACTATTGCATCAAATAAACTGACCTCAGTAGAATCGATTCCTGATCAAAAGCCAAACTCAAACAGATCAATCTAACTTTTGTTGTTTTTGTGCTTGCCTTTTTAATCCTGAACCCATCGCTGTGCCAGGCCTGGGCGCTCCAAGGGGCATCCGCTTCTCTGAGGTGACCGAGTCCTCGGCCATAGTCCACTGGACCATGCCTCGTGCCAGAGTGGACAGCTATCGTATCGTCTATGTGCCCCTCCAAGGAGGTGAGTGAACAGGCTTCAATAGTGACAGTGAAGTCTACCCATTCTAATAAGGATATTGGACTGCATTTATATAGTACTTTTGGCCTCAGAAGAGCTTAATGTTGGATGGGTTAGGAGGAATTGTCTCTCTGGTTTTCTCTCTAATTGGACAAAGCACGCCCTCTGGTGGACCATAGGCTTCTTCACACAATCACAGTAGTCTCTCCAACTGCTACCAAGGGAGAGAAAGGAAACGATTTACTTGAAGTGGATTTAACAGTACAATTTAACAAAAATGAAATCTGTTTATGAAAATTGATTGACTCTTGAGTAGAAGAATGTAATGTGACAAAAATGCTATATTTTCTCTCATCAACAGGTAGCCCAATGACAGTGCTTGCGGATGGGACTGAGACCCAGGCCTTGCTGCCTGACATGTTGCCAGGGGTGACCTACCAGGTGACCATATTTTCCATGAAGGGCCTGGAGGAGAGTGACCCAGGGACAGACACCATCACCACATGTGTGTGACTTCTGTTGAGTCTACATTTATATCAATCTGAATGGACCTTTTACTAAATACATGAAATTACATATACATTTACATTAAAGCCACAGTGCTATGATGAGAATAGACAGAAATGTCTGGGACATACATAGACATTATGAGCCTTTCATACATTCTTACTCAGTAGCAGATATTGTACTTCTCTACTTGTACCAACCAGCCAATTATTCCATGAAAAAAGTATCACATCATTGTATAGGGGCAGTCGTAGTGCTATTGCGGTAAACCATATTACCGACACACAGGCAGTCATGAGTCATGACTGCAGTAAAATTCCACGTAACCATTGAGTCACGATAATCTCCTTTATGCACCCTGGACATGCTTTTGTAGTGAGTATCCAATTTGCTAACGACCATCAGGTCCATATCACCTGGCACTCAGGGCTCTATTGTCCCTCTAACCACTCTAACGTCAATGCAAATGCATTTGAAAATGATATCAAACACATATCATCAACACAGTAGGCCTACAGTGCTTTTAAAACTCACCTCGCCGTGATGATCAATTTAAATGAAGAAGTTCAACAGCAGGTTGAAACGGTGTAAAACATGGTTGTTGTGGATGTTGTTCCAAAGCCTAACACAATGTAATGGACAGCGCTTTCTAAGGTAACGAACGATTCATTCAAAAACACACGCATATGCATATTATAGCTTATGCACATACATAGGCTTATGAGCCCTAAAAAAAATACTGTATTAAAATGATGATTGTGCCGTTATACAATACATAGCCTATTGCATATTATGCATGGCAGAGAAATATAAAACAAAACTGATTTAAGATGTCTTTGGTACATAATTGGTCTAGCCTATACTCCAGAATCAAACAAATTTGAGTAATTACCTGTGAGTGCGAACTGTGTTATTATGCATACTGGATGGACTGGTTACCTTGTGCTACGCTCCAAATGTGTATCCATGAGTCTGGGAGAGAACGTATAGCCCTAGGCGATGCGGTTGGTTCATTGATTGCGCAGGGTGATTTACAGTTAGCCTACAATTAGTGCATTTGTATTTGATAATGAATAGCCTAGTAATAGGGCATTTAAAAATATATATTTTCATTATTCATTAAGTGACACATTACCGTTAGCTATAGGCCTACAGAATAGCTCACCTTCATGCGTTTCCATCTCCTTCTCTCTCTCCTGTATTACTTTCTGGAGCGCGCAGGCGGGCTGTCAACAGTTTCGTGAAATATGTTTCGTTGCGAAAACATCTTACTATCGATGTTCCCGAACAGATTTAATTTGGTTTCCCAAATTAAGCACTGGGTGGCAGCAGGATTTATAAACATACTGTATCTTGTCAGCTAAATGAACTCGCCTACAGCCTATGTCATGGAGTACAGACCGATACTGTAACATAGGCCTATAGTAAGCCAAGTCATATTATTTTCTTCTGAAATACATTTTCACAATCACAATGTTTCTTTAGAGCTGACTAAAAATAAATAATGGATTTATTGTGATGATGTAGCCCACATTCAATTGATTTATTATATATTTTTTAAATGTAGATGTTCCAAAGGCACTCATCAGCGGCTTGTATGGGTGGAGGCCTGTAGATGCTTAACATATTTATGTTAATTGACGGTAAATTAGCGTGAGACCGGCAGTCGCTTGCATGGCAAGAAGCTGCTGACTAAATTTCATGACCGCCACAGCCCCAGGCAGTCACAAGTCACAGTATTGTCAGTACACTTTTGTTTGCTGAAGCTGTTGTGGCTGCTGGCCCGTGTCTGTAACAAGCCTGTGTGTTTTCCTCCTTCGTAGCTCTGGACAGACCTCAGGGTCTTTCTGCTGTCAACGTCACTGACACGACCGCCCTGCTGCTATGGCAACCTACTCGGGCCACTGTCGATGGCTACGTCATCAACTACAGTGCAGATTCAGGTGTGTTTCGCAAGAGTCCCAAGGCACAGATTGCCAGGAGCTGACCTGTATTTGTGTACATGATGTATCTATCAAAGGTATCCCTCATCATTAGCCAAATAGACACAGCACAACAGGAGTGTTGGTAGTGGTAACCAGGTGGTAACACTGTTCTCTGTCCTCTGCTGTCTGCAGGGTCCCCAGTGATGGAGCATGTTTCTGGGAACACAGTGGAGTTTGAGATGGGCTCTCTGGTCCCTGCCACCCATTACACAGTTGGGGTATACGCCATGAGGGAGGCACTGAAGAGTGGCACCACCACCACCGAATTCACCACAGGTAATGCTCCAATTAGATGCTTTATACAGGAGCATTGGGTCTGATTTTCAACTCTGTGTGTAGTATTTTATTGTTCACACACTTGACTCTGTGCAGTATTGTATTGTCCATAAATTCAATAATAAAGTAATAATAAAATCCACTCAAAAATATTATTTTGCATTTTGCAACACGATGATGTGGCTGGTGACATTTTGCCTCTTGAAAGCCCAATATCTTGAAAACTTGACTGCTCACATGCAAAACATGTAGCTGCTGTATCAACAGTGGACTAATGAAAAACATACCAAAAGATAGTTTTGACTGGATGTTCCCTTTTACATGTGTTACGTATCACGTACTGTATAGGATCCTTCCTCCTCGCTTTTTTGTCTGTAGATGTGGATTCTCCTCGCGACCTGGCAGCCAGTAACGTCCAGACAGACAGTGCCACTCTCACTTGGAAGCCTCCGCGGGCCGACATCACCGGATACGTCCTCACCTTCACCTCATCTGACAGCACAGTCCGGGTACGTAGGTCTTTATATGAGTCAGCACACTCTGGCTTCAATTCAATCAATCGCCCGTGGCTATTTTACAGGTACATTTTCCAAAGTGCTTTACATGATGAATAAAGATTGATTTGATTTGAATTGAATACAGGAAGTGGTCCTGAGCCCTACAGCCACATCATACAGCATGACTCAGCTGAGTGGCACTACCGACTACAACGTCAGGCTACAGGCCATCGCTGGAGCCCAGCGGAGCCGCCACGTCACCACCGTCTTCACCACCAGTAAGTAGACTGCTACACACCATTTTCTTCTCCTCACAGCTTTGCACTGCATAGGAAATAGGATTTAATTTGACAACTGCCCAGTGTACTGTTTTTGACAAGTGTGTGTATGTGTACGCGTGCCTGCCTGCACGTACGTGTGTAGTCGGAGTGTTGTACAGATACCCTAAGGACTGCTCACAGGCTCTGCTGAATGGAGACACCACCTCTGGCATCTACACCATCTACCTGGGAGGAGAAGAGAGCCAGCCCATCCAGGTCTACTGTGACATGACCACCGACGGAGGTGGATGGATGGTGAGGCACACACACACACACACACACACACACACACACACACACACACACACACACACACACACACACACACACACACACACACACACACACACACACACACACACACACACACACACACACACACGTCTAAACACCAGGTTTGATTGGATTTACCTTTACATGTTTGTGAAAGCCAAAGACACCAGGGCTTGTATGACAGGTCCTGTGAACTCTCTTTGCAGGTGTTCCTGAGGCGCCAGAGTGGAAAGCTGGAGTTCTTCAGGAACTGGAAGAATTACACTGGTGGCTTTGGGGACATTAATGCTGAATTCTGGTTTGGTGGGTCCACATCTCTCCACCCCTCCTTGTGTTTCTCTTTTTATTCAGCGTTTGTGGCCCATGCGGGAATCAAACCACAGTCCTGGTGTTGCATCGCCATGCTCCAACCAATTGAGCCATCAAATCAAATGTTATTGGTCGCATACACAAATTTAGCAGATGTGGGTAGAGTGAAATGTTTGTGTTCCTAGCTCTAGCAGTGCAGTAATATACAGTGGGGAGAACAATTATTTGATACACTGCCGATTTTGCAGGTTTTCCCTACTTACAAAGCATGTAGAGGTCTGTAATTTTAATCATAGGTACACTTCAACTGTGAGAGACGGAATCTAAAACAAAATCCAGAAAATCACATTGTATGATTTTTAAGTAATTAATTTGCATTTTACTGTATTACATAAGTATTTGATCACCTACCAACCAGTAAGAATTCAAGCAGCTTGGTGAGAAGGCAACAAATGTTGGCACAATTATTAGAAAATGGAAGAAGTTCAAGATGACGGTCAATCACCCTCGGTCTGGGGCTCCATGCAAGATCTCACCTCGTGGGGCATCAATGATCATGAGGAAGGTTAGGGATCAGCCCAGAACTACACGGCAGGACCTGGTCAATGACCTGAAGAGAGCTGGGACCACAGTCTCAAAGAAAACCATTAGCAACACACTACGCCGTCATGGATTAAAATCCTGCAGCGCACGCAAGGTCCCCTTGCTCAAGCCAGCGCATGTCCAGGCCCGTCTGAAGTTTGCCAATGACCATCTGGATGATCCAGAGGAGGAATGGGAGAAGGTCATGTGGTCTGATGAGACAAAAATAGAGCTTTTTGGTCTAAACTCCACTCGCCGTGTTTGGAGAAAGAAGAAGGATGAGTACAACCCCAAGAACACCATCCCAACCGTGAAGCATGGAGGTGGAAACATCATTCTTTGGGGATGCGTTTCTGTAAAGGGGACAGGACGACTGCACCGTATTGAGGGAAGGATGGATGGGGCCATGTATCGTGAGATCTTGGCCAACAACCTCCTTCCCTCAGTAAGAACATTGAAGATGGGTCGTGGCTGGGTCTTCCAGCATGACAACGACCCGAAACACACAGCCAGGGCAACTAAGGAGTGGCTCCGTAAGAAGCATCTCAAGGTCCTGGAGTGGCCTAGCCAGTCTCCAGACCTGAACCCAATAGAAAATCCTTGGAGGGAGCTGAAAGTCCGTATTGCCCAGTGACAGCCCCGAAACCTGAAGGATCAGGAGAAGGTCTGTATAGAGGAGTGGGCCAAAATCCCTGCTGCAATGTGTGTAAACCTAGTCAAGAACTACAGGAAATGTATGATCTCTGTAATTGCAAAGAAAGGTTTCTGTACCAAATATTAAGTTCTGCTTTTCTGATGAATCAAATACTTATGTCATGCAATAAAATGCTAATTAACTACTTAAAAATCATACAATGTGATTTTCTGGATTTTTGTTTTAGATTCAATCTCTCACAGTTGAAGTGTACCTATGATTTTTTTTTAAATGCAGACCTCTACATGCTTTGTAAGTAGGAAAACCTGCAAAATCGGCAGTGTATCAAATACTTGTTCTCCCCACTGTATAAGAATTCACAACAATACACACAGATATAAAAGTAAAAGAATGGAATTAAGAAACATATAAATATTAGGACAAGCAATGTCATAGTCTGGAGTATAAATATATTAAAGTGACTAGCTTTCAATTATTACATTGACCAGTGATTCCATGTCTCTGAACATAGGGCAGCAGGCTCTAAGGTGCCGGGTTGAGTAACAGGGTGTAGCCAGCTAGTGACAGTGACTAAGTTCAGGGCAGGGTACTGGGTGGAGGCTGGCTAGTGAAGGCTATTTAACAGTCGGATGGCCTTGAGATAGATACTGTTTTTCAGTCTCTCTGTCCCAGCTTTGATGGACCTGTACTGACCTCGCCTTCTGGATGATAGCGGGGTGAACAAGCCATGGCTCGGGTGGTTGATGTCCTTCATTATCTTTTTTGCCTCCCTGTGGCATAGGGTGCTGTAGGTGTCCTGGAGGGCAGGCAGTGTGCCCCCGGTGATGCGTTGGGCAGACCTCACCACCCTCTGGAGAGCCCACCACCCTCTGGACAGCCCGACAGGATGATCTCAATGGTGCATTTGTAAAAGTTTGTGAGGGTCTTAGGGGACCAGCCAATTTCTTCAGCCTCCTAAGTTTGAAGAGGCTCTGTTGTGACTTCTTCACCACACTGTCTGCATCTGTGGATCATTTCAGATCGTCAATGATGTGTACAACAAGGAACTTGAAGCTTTTCACCTTCTCCACTGTGGACCCATCAATGTGGATGGGGTTGTGCTCCCTCTGCTGTTTCCTGAAGTCCACGATCAGCTCCTTTGTTTTGTTGTCGTTATTTTTCTAGCACCACTCCGCCAGGGCCCTCACCTCCTCCCTGTAGGCTGTCTTGTCATTGTTGGTAATCAGGCCTATTACTGTTGTGTCTTGATGATTGAGTTGGAGGCATGCGTGGCCATGAAGTCCTGGGTGAACAGAGAGTACAGGAAGGGGCTGAGCACGCACCCTTGTGGGGCCCCTGTGATGAGGATCAGCGTAGTGGAGATGTTGTTTCCTACCTTCACTCCCTGGGGGCGGCCAGTCAAGAAGTCCAGGACCCAGTTGCACAGGGTGGAGTTCAGACCTAGGGCCACAACCCAGGAACCACGGAATGGTACTGTGATGTAATTTCCTGTTGTTGCAGGTCTGGCTAACCTCCACAAGATGACAACAGCAGGCCAGTACGAGCTGCGTGTGGACCTGAGGGACAACGGGGAGTCGGCCTATGCTCAGTATGACAAATTCACGATCGCAGAACCCCGTAGCCGCTACAAGATCCACATAGGAGGGTACAGCGGCACAGCAGGTAAGGACAATGATGATAATAGCTTTATTTACTAGTGTTCCTGAATAGAACATCAAATATTATCTGGATTTTGTTCAACTCCATTTAAATATCCCAATGCACTTTACAGTAAACTGTATAACTCTGATTGACCTATTCACATTTGTTCACACCAGTCACTGTGTGCCACTTATTTCCTAGGTGACTCTATGACTTATCACCAGGGCCGACCCTTCTCCACGTATGACAATGACAATGACATCGCTGTCACCAACTGTGCACTGTCCTATAAGGGTGCCTTCTGGTACAAGAACTGCCATCGTGTCAACCTTATGGGGAGATATGGTGACGATAGTCACAGCAAGGTACGGAAGCCATCTTTCTGCTTAACAAAATCAACGTGTGTGTGCGTGTGTGCGTGTGTGCGGGAGTATTATATTCTGGTCAGAGTGTGAAACAAGATTATTGCAGGCCTGTAGTTATACTGCGGTGTGTAAAACAAATTATAATCTTTTCAGGGTATCAACTGGTTCCATTGGAAGGGACACGAGCATTCAATACAGTTCGCCGAAATGAAGATTAGACCAGTCAACTTCAGAAACTTCGAAAGTCGAAGGAAAAGATCATAGACTTTATACTGCCCTCCTCCCCCTAGCTCTCTCCATGCCCCCCCCCACCCTCCCAGGAGCATCACCCCTTGACCCTCTTTTGACCCTCAATCTTCAGTTCACCAAGTCCCACATCAAGCAAGGACAATCATGTTACTGGATGTGTTTTTATCCAACTAGCTGTCAATATTGGGATGGATACGTTATACCAGAAACGTCATAAATTGACTTTTGTGTGTTTGATTTATTTTATTGTTTGTGTTCATTGGAAAATTTACAAGCAAAACATGGCTCCTTATAGGTCCAAAGATATTTAAATATACCAATTAGCAATAAGGCAGATTGATTATGAAATGTGAAACAATAAAAGGGGAATTCAGTTACTCTTTTTGCGGAAAGAGTAAAAAGAGTCCTATTCCAATTTTGACACTCGCTCTTCCATTCTAATCTCCCACACTTTTACGTTCTTTCTCTGGCAATTGATTGAAAAACCGTCTGAGCATTCAGAACCCATTGTACATTACTGTGGACAGCACAATTGAACTAGCAAAATTTCAGAGAAACGTGACAATAATAATGTGGCTTGATGCCACATTCCTCAGTCTTCCCAAGGAGGGAGAAAATAAAGCTATATGGGTTAACAAAGTTCCCCTCTATTCATACAGTAAATCATTCAACAGACTTGAGGGAAAGACCGACTAAATTAGGCATAATTTGTTTCATGTTGAGTGATTGATATTTAGAATGTCATTTTCTATTATTTCCAACCGATTTGAATAATGTCCACATATTCAACAAAGTGTGACAACTGTTCTTGAGAAGATCATGGTTTTGGGTTTCAACCAGGGATATAATTGAATACCAGTTTAAATTATGCTTTGATTTTGTTTTCAACTGAATGAAAAACAGATGTCTATATGTAACCCTCTCGATACAATAAAAGATACTTTGTTAAAAGCTGTCAGCCCTTTTTTTGGCTGCCCATAATACATTTACCAGTACCCTTTATATACAGTATCAGTTTTCCATTAACAGCAGGTGGCAGTGTTAAGTCTTCATGTGTCATACCTTCATCATAAGAAAAGTACTAATCAGTGTGCAACGTCACACAGATTGAGAGTTTATTAACTAATAGGTCTACAATTTGAATAACAAATGCATTCAACAAACAATAGCACACATTAACTAACTTGGCTTCTTCAGTAAAAGTGGCTCTTTAATGTTGTCTTTTTGTAATGCAGGGTAAACGGTGTGCAGGTGTGGATGGAATCCCAAGGGCTTATATGAAAACCACACCACACAAAAAACAATACAATACATAAGTACAAATATATAAAAGGTTTGTTAAAACAGAGAACAAAACCCACTAAGCTTAAATGTACAAATTAACCAATCAGCAATCACCCCAAAAATGTTAAACGTGTGTATGCATGTGTGCATGCATGGATGTGAGTGTGGTTTGGTTCATCAAGGCTTGAAGTTATCCAGGCTGTATCAAATCCGGCTGTGAATGGGAGTTCCATAGGGCGGCGCACAATTGGCCCAGCATCATCCGGGTTTGGCCAGGGTAGGCCGTCATTGTAAATAAACATTTGTTCTTAACTGACTTGCCGAGTTAAATAAAGGTTAAATAATAACATTTAAAAAAATACAAAAGTTATTGAGGGATGATGAGGTTTTGCAATTTGAAGATAAGAATTCCAGAGTATGGTACCTCTGTATCTGATAGAGAATTGACTATGTGAGGTGCAGCAGTGGGGAGGGTGAAGGTTATCACAGTGTCTTGTGTTATATAGATGCATTTCAGAATGAACCTGGAAGAATCCATGGAAGGGTTTAGATAGACTGCCTGGGAGGTATGAATATTTGTAGATGAAAATGAATAATTGGCATACAATGATGTCATAACTAGACAAGATATTGAGTTTCTCAAACAAAGGTGCAGATGGAACCAGGTAATTAGAGGAGGTGGTTAGTCTTGCAGAGTTCTTTTGTATGATGAGTAATTTGTGTATGTAGAAGGCATATGTACTGGCCCAGACAATATTACAATATTAAATTAGATATTGGTAAATTAAGCTATAGTAAAGAGTTAGGAAGCAAGCGTGATGAACCAAACCACTATTCTTTCTGATGATACCAACAGACTGGCAGATCAAAGGAATTGGACAAAAAATAAAATAAAAATTGAACAAATCCAATATACTTTTTTTTTGTGGACAGGTCAGTTCTCATACAGCGTGAGTCATAACTTCTGTACCACACCATGTCCTACTTGCTGATTAGGCCTCAACCAGCTCCATGGTCTTTCTTCTGCTACTGCTTGATCCTTGTCATTGTGTTTGCATTGTAATCTGGGTGAAGCTGGGCCCTGACCTGATTCCTGTCATCCCAATCTAGGTCATGAGAAATGTGAGTCCACTCAGACCAGCCAGCTAGATAGATAGAAAGATATAATCCTGCATCAAAGATCCGCCATCATATTTTACAGTCAGTATGAGGTACTTTTCTGCATTGGCTTTGCGTGGCTATAAACCTCTATTTTCATGTAATCTGACCATAGCACCGCCAGTGTGAGTTAGATAAACGGCATTGGCACTTGGATTGGAAGTTCATGATGCCATTGACCTTAACAATGGCCCCAGAACCAGTGGAAGCAAAATAGCCCCACGCACAACAGTGGTGGGTTTTGCGTCGAAAAGAGGAATCATATGCAGAAAAGAACCCCATACATACTGGATCTTTGATGTTGTGACGCTATTTTGCTTGTTAAGGTCAACGGCATCAATAACTTTATCCAGTACTAGGCCATTTTAGCCGAAAACTTTGTTGCCTCTGCCAGGCGCCAGAAACTTGGCCACAAGTGGATCTCCCAGCAATACAATAACCCCAAGCAAACATCAAAATCCACAAAGAAATGGTTAATTGACCACTAAATCAACATCTCAGTCTCCGGACTTGAACCTCATTGGAAATCTGTGGTTTGACTTGAAGAGGGCAGTCCAGAAACGCAGACGAAGGATAACAGCTAGGCTACCTGCCACACTGTACTAACAACATGGTATTTGCAGTATGTAATTGCAGTCTTTAAATTTGATAGTAATGTCTATTATATTGTACACATGATAATTATACTAAAAATGGCTACTCAAATGACACCCTATTCCCCATATAGTGCACTACTTATGATAGGGCTCTGGTCAAACACAGTGAACTATATGAGAAATGGGGTGTAATTTCAGATTGACCCTCTATTCCCTGAAACAAAGCGCATTTGTTTAGCAACGTCTCACCTCCAAAAGGTTATCCTTAGGTCATTCACAGAGGCAGGCCTCGCTCTGAAAGGCTCTAGGCCCCTCAGGACACTATAAAACACAATATATACAACGGATGTGATATAAAATTAGAAAAATGATTCTAGGAACCGTCGTGGCGCCGCTGCGTATTGTGCCTGTCAATGTTAACTCAGAGTTATGTCCTTATTTGCTCAAAGAGTCTATTACACAAGCTGTTCCTACGGATGTAATGTAATTCATGACCTAAGCAACCTAACAGTGGTGCTTTTTCAGAAAGCCCAGTTTCAACGTCTGGTAGTTTGTTCTGCATTCACATGTCACATGAGTCAAATAATAATGGTTGTACATGTGTGTATATTTTCCATTCTTCATCAAAAGCAAATTAGTGATGACATTATCATTGGTGGTAAACTACTCTGTATGCAATTCCAGCACAGCAAATACTTCAATTGTTTAAGCATATGTTGCAGAACAGTGATTCAAAACTATTTTCAGAATATTGACAAAAAAAAACATTGACTCTATCAGTGACGTCGTTGACCAGCCACTGACAGAGTTGACAACAGATACTTAAAACGGACATATTTTTACCTCTAAATATAAGAGTTCAATACAAACATTTGTAAAATTTGGAAAATGATTCATTTGATAATCCCCAATAAAACCATAACCATTCTACCAGATCAATTCAGCACTCTGATGTTAGACAAAATCTGACAGAGTTGATGTTTTACGGAGTTGACAAAAAATGTCTTCTTCATTCAAGTGGTATATAATAGTCTCTTTCCTCAGTTGCTTTATGACTCTAAAACCTAAATTAATGTAACATAGAACAGGAATTTTGGTCCAACTATCTTAATGTATCAGGCAGATGGAGTTGACAGTTTATGGTTATGACCATGGTGATTCCAATATTGTTTGTTTAAATCTATCAAAGTAGAGAACTCTGTTGTGCTACATGTACTGAGGACATGAATAAGGGGTCCTTATGGTATAACTGACCCTGCTCAGTCCTGATTCATTTAGGATTTTAGACAAATCTGACAGAGTTGACCAAATCTCCAGACACATCTTTTAGGAATCACAGTTTTGAGAGAAATATGCTTTAAAGTCACAGAGGGCTATTACAAGAAACTACATTAGAACATTTTTCAGTTAATATCCATTATTTTTGGAGAGCTTGGAATGGGGATCCTTCGCTCCGGACAAAGGCATTTCCAGGCATAGAGCCGACATGGAAATTAATAATATTGAAAATATTTTGAAAATTCCAAAAGAAAATCTTTTCCCTTATAAAATTCCCCTAAATGTAAATTTTAAGCTCAAATAATGCAACAAAATAAATTGTTTTCATCTATAAAAGCTTGTGCCTTGCCGGAGGTTGTGCAATGCCAGTATGTAAGCCTATTTCGCTTTCATCGTTTATCCTATTGAATCAAATGGGCAATGAAGAAGTAGTTCCACATTTCCACATTGTACTAGTCCACATTGTGCAAAGGTTAGCTTATGTCTGCAGGGAACCTGTTTACATTGGCCATCCCATGTGTCCTCAGTGGAACTCATTGGATTGTCATTAATCACGTTTTCCAAGGAAATCTTTTCCCAACAGTTTGTTGTATGTCTGTGTTATATTTGAATTGGCTGTGCTCTCACAGTCCAGAGTCCCTGACACTGTGGCCCAACACATCTGACACAGGGCTGTCACTGTACTTCCACACTTTCCACACTACTGTAAGACATTTTTTTATAGAAAAAAATCTAAATAAGACAGGGAATACTCAATTTCATCCTTCATAAAGGCTTAAAAATGTGTGTTTGTAAAAACAAAATATTTCATTTAGAACACTGTCTTGCCCCTTCAAGAAAGTGTTAGACAGGCTAGGTTGGAATTGAAGCCAAAGCTAAATCTCCCAATCTTAACAACTCCATCCATCATGTATGAAATGATATATAACATAGATGACAGGTTTGAGCATGAAGACAGCCTGAGCCTGGGGATCCAGTTGGAAATGATTGCATTCAAGGAACTCACTATTTGCCATCTAGGAACACTATTTGGCTTCTTGGAACTCACTTGTTCAATTCACATGTCTCTGCCAAGAATCATCAGCCCATCCTTTTTGTTGATGGATGGAGCCCATGTTCAACCCAAAGACATCCTGGTCCAACCAGAAACAGACACCAGATGAAAGGGGGGAGTATTTGGAGATAAAGAGGTCTCTAGGAGCTTTATAGTCAAGGTTATCTGTGATGGTTTGAGTGTTTTACAAGGGCAGAGTGCAGTAATAATGCAATCAATAGGCTGGCATAGGTGAAAGATGATCTGACAACATGCTAGGATATTACATTTTACATTACAAATACACACTCTCATTAGCGTTTCATGATCAGTATCTATCTTTCATCGAGGCTTTTCCATTCCCATACTTAAGAATCGATAACAGAGAACATGAGACAATTTGTCCACGATACACAAAGGGCCATGAGGAATATTTTACAGGACTATTTTGTAGGGGCAGCAGGTAGCCTAGTGGTTAGAGAGTCAGTAACTGAAGGGTTGCTAGATCGAATCCCCGAGCTGACTAGGAAAAAATCTATCGTTCTGCCCCTGAACAAGGCACTTAACCCACTGTTCCTATGCAGTCATTGTAAATAAGAATTTGTTCTTAACTGACTTGCCTAGTTTTAAAAATTGCAAACGTATTACCCCTGATCACCTCTGCTGACATATTGGAGATTTAAAATGGAGATTTAAAATGGATATTTATAACGAATGTGTGCTCGTAATTATGGGTACGAAAATAAGAGTAGACCTTGCATGATCAGTGTGGCTGAGAGTATCAGTGACCACACACACACACAAGCGTGGAGGTTATTGCCTATCAAAAGGGTGAATGATCCCCTCTAATAAACCAAAGGGGTGTCATACGAGATAAACAACGCTGCTCATTAAGTTAATTGTTCAGGATCAAATGTATGGATTTCTGTTGCTATTGTTCATTTTTGTGGAGCGGAGCAATTGTGCCCAGGCACTATAGGGCTTGATGTATATATATGTATATATATATAGAGGGAGAGAGAGAGAGATAGAGAGAGAGAGTGTTTTTCAGACTCTCGCTGCATGCTGGTTGAATTACTATTCATCCTTTTGTTCTG
The DNA here is from genome assembly GCF_057628025.1 of Oncorhynchus mykiss. Classification (NCBI taxonomy): domain Eukaryota; kingdom Metazoa; phylum Chordata; class Actinopteri; order Salmoniformes; family Salmonidae; genus Oncorhynchus; species Oncorhynchus mykiss. The sequence continues at coordinate 33,713,730 of NC_143050.1, read as the reverse complement.
GTTGAATTGGTATACTTATTCCTTTTGTTAGGTTGTACAACAGCACTAGTGAAATTAATATTCCTGCTTGCACTACAGGATGTATGATAATAAAATACTTTAATTTTACATCCAATATTCTATGGTGATGGAAAAAATTTGATGTGCTGAAAAAGGAGCACATAAAGTCAAACATTTTGCAAAGGAAATTGTAATGGAGTTGCTGTACATGAAGAAACCAGTCCATTGAGGGTTACACACAGCAGGGCCATAACCTAAATGCCATTATACCCTAAAGTACCCTGACTCAACTCATTGACTCTATAAAAGCATTTTCCAATACTTAATCTAAGGTGATGACATAGCTGACCCAGTACATTATATAAAGTGCTGTACTTGAATTGTATATGTTGGATTGTGGCCTAAGAAGATTACAACTGTATTAGAAGAGCATGGCATGCAGTTACTGTAGGCCTAAATGACAATCTACTGATGAGAATCTAGTCCATGGGAGGGTCATACATACAGTACATTCGGAAAGTATTCAGACCCCTTAACTTTTTACACATTTTGTTACGTTACAGCCTTATTCTAAAATGGATTCAAGAGTTTTTTCCCCTCATCAATCTACACACAGTATCCCATAACGACAAAGAAAAAACAGAAATAATTTATTTACATAAGTATTCAGACCAATTACTCAGTACTTTGTTGAAGCACCTTTGGCAGCGTTTATAGCCTCGAGTCTTCTTGGGCATGATGTTACAAGCTTGGCACACCTGTATTGGGGAGTTTCTCTCATTCTTCTCTACAGATTCGCAGATCCTCTCAAGCTCTGTCAGGTTTGACGAGGAGTGTCGCTGCACAGCTATTTTCAGGTCTCTCCAGAGATATTCAATCGGGTTCAAGTCCTCTGGCTGGGCCACTCAAGGACATTCAGAGACTTGTCCCAAAGCCACACCTGCATTGTCATGGCTGGGTGCTTAGGGTTGTTGTCCTGTTGGAAGGTGAACCTGCCCCAGTCTGGAGCAGGTTTTCATCAAGTATCTCTCTGTACTTTGCTCCGTTCATCTTTCCCTCAATCCTGACTAGTCTCCCAGTCCCTGCCACTGAAAAACATATCCACAGCATGATGCTGCCACCACCACGTAGGGATGGTGGCAGGTTTCCTCCAGACGTGACACTTGGCATTCAGGCCAAAGAGTTCAGTCTTGGTTTCATCAGATCAGAGAATCTTGTTTCTCATGGTCTGAGAGTTCTTTAGGTGCCTTTTGGCAAACTCCAAGTAGGCTGTCAAATCAAATCAAATGATATTGGTCACATACACGTGTTTAGCAGATGTTACTGCGGGTGTAGCGAAATGCTTGTGCTTCTAGCTCCGACAGTGCAGTAATATCTAACAAGTAATATCTAACAATTACTCAATATATGCCCAATATACACAAATCTAGTAAAGGAATAGATTTAAGAAAATACAAATATATGGACGAGCAATGTCAGAGCGACATAGAATAAGATGCAGTAGAAAAGTATATGTAGACATTATTAAAGTGACTAGTATTCCATGCATAAAAGCGGCCAGTGACTTCAAGTCTATATAAATAGTCAGCAGCCTCTATGTGCTAGTGATGGCTATTTAACAGTCTGATGGCCTTGAGATAGAAGCTGTTTTTCAGTCTCTCGGTCCCTGCTTTGATCCATCTGTACTGACCTCGCCTTCTGGATGACAGTGAGGTGAACATGCCATTGCTCGGGTGGTTGTTGTCCTTGATGATCTTTTTGGCCTTCCTGTGACATGTGTCCTGGAGGGCAGGTAGTCCCCCGGAGGCCCAGTCCCCCGGAGACCCATCTGCTAGCTTTCTGAATCGCCTAGCTACTCACTGGACTCTATGGTCACTCAGCTACAATATGCCTTGTCTATTGTTGTTTTGGTTAGTGATTACGGTTTTATTTCACTGTAGAGCCTCCAGCCCTGCTCAATATGCCTTTTGTTCCACCCCCCACACATGCGGTGACCTCACCTGTCTTAAATGGTGCCTCTAGAGACAAAACCTCTCTCATCGTCACTCAATGCCTAGGTTTATCTCCTACCATACCCTTGTCTGTACACGATGCCTTCAATCTATTCTTCCGCGCCCGGAAATCTGCTCCTTTGACTCTGTTCCGAACGCATTAGACGACCAGTTCTTATAGCCTTTAGCTGTACCCTTATCCTGCTCCTCCTCTGTTCCTCTGGTGATGTACAGGTTAACCCAGGCCCTGTAGCCCCCAGCACCACTCCCATTCCCCAGGCACTCTCATTTATTGACTTCTGTAACCGAAAAAGCATTGGTTTCACACATGTTAACATTAGAAGCCTCCTCCCTAAGTTTGTTTTATTCACTGCTTTAGCACACTCCGCCACCCCGGATGTCCTAGCCGTGTCTGAATCCTGGCTTCGGAAGGCCACCAAAAATCCTGAAATTTCCATCCCTAACTATAAAATTTTCCGACAAGATAGAACTGCCAAAAGGGGTGGAGTTGCAATCTACTGCAGAGATAGCACGCAGAGTTCTGTCATACTATGTTCTGTGCCCAAACAATTCGAGCTTCTACTTTAAAAAATACACCTTTCCAGAAACAAGTCTCTCAACATTGCCGCTTTTATAGACCCCCTTCAGCCCCCAGCTGTGGTCTGGACACTATATGTGAATTGATTGCCCCCTATCTATCTTCAGAGTTCGTACTGTTAGGTGACCTAAATTGGTACATGCTAAACTCTTAGGGATCCCTTCACCCCCATTCCCGCTCGAATCCCGGACAACGGGATTGACTTCACAACATCCATTGAAATTGCAGTGTGCCAAATTCAAAAACATAAATATTCCAATAAAAATTCACAAAACATACATTTGTAATACAGCAAAATAAAGCTTAACTTCTTGTTAATCCAGACCCAGTGTCAGATTTCAAAAAGGCTTTATGGTGAAAGCAGACCATGCGATTATCTGAGGACAGCACCCCGCAAACAAACACATGAAAATCATATTTCAACCAGCCAGGTGCGACACAAAAGTCAGAAATAACAATATAATTTATAGCTTACCTTTGAAGATCTTCTTCTGTTGGTACTCCAAAATGTCCCGGAAACATCACAAATGGTCCTTTTATTCGATAAATCCCTTCTTTACATCCCCAAAATGTCAATTTACACTGGTTCCAACTTGCCCAACATGACTACAAAGTATCTAATAAGTTACCTGTAAACTTGGTCCAAACATTTCAAACAACGTTCCTAATCCAACCTTAGGTATCCTAAAATGTAAATAATTGCTCAAATTTAATACGGGATGTACTGTGGTCAATACCGGACGAAAACAAAGTGAAGCGTGTTCCAGGTCGCACGCACCAAAAGACTTGAGTCCATCTGAGTGACACATGGAAAGAACAGGACTACTTCTTAATTTCTCAAAAGAAAAACATCAACCAATTTCTAAAGACTGTTGATATCTAGTGGAAGCCATAGGAACTGCAAGCAGATTCCTATTAAAAAGGGCTTACCATAGAAAATTAATGGAAAACACATTGACCTAAAAAAAAATGTTTCCTGGATGGATTGTGCTCGGGGGTTCACCTGCCAAATCAGTTCTGTTATACTCACAGACATTATTGTTTTAGAAACTTCAGAGTGTTTTCTATCCAATTTACTAATAATATGCATATTCTAGCTTCTGGGCCTGAGTAGCAGGCAGTTTACTTTTTGGTATGCTTTTCATCCGGACGTGAAAATACTGCCCCCTAGCCTAAATAGGTTTTTAACACTCCAGCCATCCTACAATCTAAGCTAAATGCCCTCAATCTCATACAAATTATCAAGGAACCTACCAGGTACAACCCTAAATCCGTAACCATGGCCACCCTCTTAGATATCATCCTGAACAACAAGCCCTCTAAATACACCTCTGCTCTCTTCAACCAGGATCTCAGTGATCACTGCCTCATTGCGCGCGTAATGGGTCCACGGTCAAACACCCACCCCTCATCACTGTCAAACGCTCCCTAAAACACTTCAGCGAGCAGGCCTTTCTAATCGATCTAGCCAGGGTATCCTTGAAGGATATTGACCTCATCCCGTCAGTAGAAGATGCCTGGTGGCTCTTTAAAAGTGCTTTCCTCACCATCTTAAATAAGAATGCCCCATTCAAAAAATGTAGAACTAAGAACAGATATAGCTCTTGGTTCATCCCAGACTTGATTGCCCTAGACCAGCACAAAAACATCCTATGGCGTTCTGTATTAGCATCGAATAGCCCCCGCGATATGCAACTTTTAAGGAAAGTCAGAAACCAATATACTCAGTCAGTTAAGAAAGCTAAGGCTAGCTTTTTCAAACAGAAATTTGCATCGTGTAGCACTAATTCCAAAAAGTTTTGGGACAAAGTCCATGGATAATAAAAGCACCTCCTCCCAGCTGCCCACTGCGCTGGAGGATAGGAAACACTGTCACCACCGATAAATCTACGATAATCGATAATTTCATTAAGCATTTTTCTACGGCTGGCCATACTTTCCACCTGGCTACCCCTACCCCGGCCAACATCTCAGCACCCCCCACAGCAACTTGCCCAAGTCCCCATCTCCTCCCCGCTTCTCCTTCACCGAAATCCAGACAACTGATGTTCTGAAAGAGCTGCAAAATCTGGATTAGACAATCTGGGCTAGATAATATGAACCCTCTCTTTCTAAAATGATCTGCAAAAATTGTTGCAACCCCTATTACTAGCTTATTCAATCTCTCTTTCGTATCATCTGAGATCCCCAAAGATTGGAAAGCTGCTGCGGTCATCCCCCTCTTCAAAGGGGGAGACACTCTAGACCCAAACTCTTATAGACATACAACCATCCTGTCCTGCTTTTCTAAAATCTTCAAACGCCAAGTTTAGAAACAGATCACCGACCATTTTGAATCCCACCGTACCTTCTCCACTATGCAATCTGGTTTCAGAGCTGGTCATGGGTGCACCTCAGCCACACTCAAGGTCCTAAATGATATCATAACTGACATTGATAAAAGACAGTACTGTGCAGCTGTCTTCATCGACCTGGCTAAGGCTTTCGACTCTGTCAATCACCACATTCTTATCGGCAGACGCAATGGCCTTGGCTTCTCAAAAGACTGCCTCGCCTGGTTCACCAACTACTCATCAGATAGAGTTCAGATAGAGTTCAGGTGCCACAGGGTTCAATTCTCGGGCTGACTCTTTTCTCTGTAAACATCAATGATGTCGCTCTTGCTGCTGGTGATTATCTGATCCACTTCTAAGCAGACAACACCATTCTGTATCTGGCCCTTATTTGGACACTGTGCTAACTAACCTCCAAATGAGCTTCAATACCTTACAACACTCCTTCCGTGGCCTCCAACTGCTCTTAAATGCAAGTAAAACTAAGTGCATGCTCCTCAACCGATTGCTGAAAGCACCCTCATGCCCGACTTGCATCAATACTCTGGACGGTTCTGATGTAGTACATGTGGACAACTACAAATACCTAGGGGTCTGGTTAGACTGTAAACTCTCCTTCCAGACTTACATGAAACATCTCCAATCCAAAATTAAATCTAGAATTGGCTTCCTATTTCTCAACAAAGCCTCCTTCACTCATGTCGCCAAACATACCATCGTAAAATTGACTATCCTACCGATCCTTGACTTCGACAATGCCATTTACAAAATAGCCTCGAACACTCTACTCAGCAAACTGGATGTAGTCTATCACAGTGCCATCCGTTTTGTCACCAATGCCCCATATACTACACACCACTGCGACCTGTATGCTCTCGTTGGCTGGCCCTCACTACATATTCGTTGCCAAACCCCTGGCTCCAGGCCATCTATAAGTCTATGCTAGGTAAAGCACCACCTTATTTTAGATCACTGGTCACGATAGCAACACCCACCCGTAGCACGCACTCCAGCAGGTATATTTCACTGGTCATCCCCAAAGCCAATTCTTCCTTTGGCTGCCTTTCCTTACAGTTCTCTGCTGCCAATGACTGGAACGAAATGCAAAAATCCCTGAAGCTGGAGTCTAAAATCTCCCTCTCTAACTTTAAGCATCAGCTGTCAGAGCAGCTTACCGATCACTGTACCTGTACACAGCCAATTTGTAAATAGCACACCCAACTACCTCATCCCAATATTGTTACTTATCCTATTGTCTTTTGCACCCCAGTATCTCTACTTGCACATCATCATCTGCACTTCTATCATTGCAGTGTTAATGCTAAATTGTAATTATTTCATCTCTATGGCCTCTTTGTTGCCTTATCTCCCTACTCTTCTACATTTGCACACAATGTACATACAGTGGGGAGAACAAGTATTTGATACACTGCTGATTTTGTAGGTTTTCCTACTTACAAAGCATGTAGAGGTCAGTCATTTTTATCATAGGTAAACTTCAACTGTGAGAGACGGAATCTAAAACAAAAATCAAGAAAATCACATTGTATGATTTTTAAGTAATTAATTTGCATTTTATTGCATGACATAGGTATTGACATGCATGACATGGCCTACCTGGTTAAATAAAGGTGAAATAAAAATGTTTAAAAAATCATCTGTAAAAGTTTGTGAAGGTTTTAGGTGACAAGCCAAATTTCTCCAGCCTCCTGAGGTTGAAGAGGTGCTGTTGCGCCTTCTTCACCACACTGTCTGTGTGGATGTACCATTTCAGTTAGTCGGTTAGGTACTCCCTCTGCTGTTTCCTGAAGTCCATCTCCTTTGTTTTGTTGACATTGAGTGAGAGGTTATTTTCCCGGAACCACACTCCCAGATTCCTCACCTCTTCCCTGTAGGCTGTCTCATCATTGTTGGTAATCAAGCCTACTACTGCAAACTTGATGATTGAGTTGGAGGCATGCTTGGTCACGCAGTCATGGTTGAACAGGGAGTACAGGAGAGGACTGAGCATGCACTCTTGTAGGACCCCAGTGTTGAGGATCAGCAAAGTGGAGGTGTTGTTTCCTTCCTTCATCACCTGAGGGCGGCCCGTCAGAAAGTACAGGACCCAGTTGCACAGGGCGGGTTTTACGGGATTCTTCCGTTGAAGGAGAGGCGGACCAATACGCAGCGTGGTTGAAGTTCATGTTTTTTTAATAAAAAAAACTATACATGAACAAACTACAAAACAATAAATGTGAAAACCCGAAACCTGTCCCGTGTGGTACAAACACTGACACAGGAGACAATCACCCACAAAACCCAACACCAAACAGGCTACCTAAATATGGTTCCCAATCAGAGACAATGACTAACACCTGCCTCTGATTGAGAACCATATCAGGCCAAACACAGAAACAGACAAACTAGACACACAACATAGAATGCCCACTCAGATCACACCCTGACCAAACAAAACATAGAAACATACAAAGCAAACTATGGTCAGGGTGTGACAGCGGGGTTCAGTCCCAGGGCCTCGAGCTTAATGATGAGCCTGGAGGGTACTATGGTGTTGAATGCTGAACAGCATTCTTACATATGCATTCCTCTTGTCTAGATGGGCTAGGGCTGTATGCAGTGGGATGGAATTGAAGTGGGTCTAGGGTGATAGGTAAGGTAGAGGTGATATGATCCTTGACTTGTCTCTCAAAGCACTTCAAGGTGACAGAAGTGAGTGCTACGATAGTCATTTAGTTCAGTTACCTTTCTTGGGTACAGGAACAATGGTGGCCATATTGAAGCATGTGGGGACAGCAGACTGGGATAGGGAGAGATTGAATATGTCCGTAAACACACCAGCCAGCTGGTCAGCGTATGCTCTGAGGACGCGGCTAGGGATGCCTTGCGAGGGTTCACACACTTAAATGTCTTACTCACATGGGCCATCGGAGAAGGAGAGCCCACAGTCCTTGGTAGCGGGCTGTGTTAGTGGCACTGTGTTATCCTCAAAGCGGGCAAAGAAGGTATTTAGCTTGTCTGGAAGCAAGAAGTCGGTGTCCGCGACATGGCTGGTTTTCCTTTTGTAATCCGTGATTGTCTGTAGATCCTTTCACATACGTCTCGTGTCTGAGCCGATGAATTGCGACTTCGCTTTGTCTCTGTACTGACATTTTGGCTGTTTGATTGCCTTGCGGAGGGAATAACTACACTGTTTGTATTTTGCCATATTCCCAGAGAGTGCAGTTATTCCCTTCACAGGGCAATACATGATTGTGTTGAGGCACATGTACCTGGAAAGTTCTCCCATCTCCACAGAGGAACTCTGGAGCTCTGTCAGAGTGACAATCGGGTTCTTGGTCACCGCCCTTCTCCCTCGATTGCTCAGTTTGGCCAGGCGGCCAGCTCTTTGAAGAGTCTTGGTGGTTCCAAACTTCTTCCATTTAAGAACGACGGAGTCCACTGTGTTCTTGGGGACCTTCAATGCTGCAAATATATTTTGGTACCCTTCCCCAGATTTGTGCCTCAACACAATCCTGTCTCGGAGCGCTACAGACAACTCCATCGACCTCATGGCTTGGTTTTTGCTCTGACTTGCACTGTCAACTGTGGGACCTTATATAGACAGGTGTGTGCCCTTCCAATTCATGTCCAATCAATTGAATTTACCACAAGTGGAGTCCAATCACGTTATAGAAACATCTCAAGGATGATCAATGGAAAGACGATGCACCTGAGCTCAATATCGAGTCTTATTGCAAAGGGTCTGAATACTTATATAAATGTGTTTTTTCAGTTGTTGTTTTTTTTACATTTACAAACATTTCTACAATCCTATTTTTGCTTTGTCATTATGGGTTATTGTGTGTAGATTGATGTTTAACTTTTTTTTAATACGTTTGAGAATTAGGCTGTAACATAGCAAAAATGTGAAAAAAGTCAAAGGGTCTGAATACGTTCAAAATGCACTGTATATTGTAGGGCCACAACCACAATTTCTTTATACCACACATTGATATCAGGGCTAGTAGCATGTTCAACATTTTGATTGTTTCATCCTTCCAACTAAAAGTCCCAATACAACATATCACTTTACATTTGAGTATTGGGAGAAATTGATATTTTATCCGAATTTTATTTGATCTGAATTTGATCAAAGTCATGTCGAAAAGTGTAAAGAGACACACTACACAAGCAGCCAATTTGAATGTATTATGGATCCCCATTAGCAGTTGCCAAGGCAGCAGGTACTCTTCCTGGGGTCCAAACACTTTTTAAAAAACATTTATTTAATTAGGCAAGCCAGTTAAGAACAAATGCTTATTTTCAATAACAGCCTAGGAACAGTGGGTTAACTGCCACGTTCAGGGGCAGAATGACAGTTTTTTACGTTGTGAGCTTGGGATGTCGATCTTGCAATCTTTCAGTTACCAGTCCAACGCTCTAACCTCTACTCTACCTGTCACCCCATTAAGGCACTTATATTATATATAAAACAAAATAAAAAACAGCACATCATATAACATTATTATCTACATATCTACAATACAAAATGTATAATACCACCATACAACAATATTGCAATGTACGTGTGTGTAGAGTGCGTGTGCTAGCGCTTGTGTGTGTATGCGTTTGTCTGTACCTTTGTGTGTGTCTCTTCACAGTCCCCATTGTTCAAAATTATGTATTTGTACCAATTTTTTGAAAATCTGATTCAACTGCTTGCATCAGTTGCCTGATGTGGAATATAATTGCATGTAGTCATGGCTCTATGTTGTGCTGTGTGCCTCCCATAGTCTGTTGTGGACTTGGGGATTGTGAAGAGACCTCTGGTGGCATGTCTTGTGAGGTATGCATGCGTGTCTGAGCTGTGTGCTAGTAGTTTAAACAAACAGCTCGGTACATTCATCATGTCAACACAAGTAGTGATGAAGTCAATCGCTCTTCCACTTTGAGCCATGAGAGATTGACATGCATGTCCCTAATATTAGCTCCCATCTACTTTTAAGGGCCAGCTGACCTGTTCTGAGCCAATTGTAATACTCCTAAATCCTTTGTGGCACCTGGACCATACGACTGAACAGTAGTCCAGGTGTGACAAAACTAGGGCCTTTAGGACTTGCCCTGTTCATAGTGTTGTTAAGAAGGCATTGCAACGCTTTATTATGGACAGACTTCTCCCCATCTTAGCTACTGTTGTATCAATATGTTTTGACCATGACACTTTACAATCCAGAGTTACTCCAAGCAGTTGAGACACCTCAATTTGCTCAATTTTGTCACGTCCTGACCATAGAAAGCCTTTATTTTCTATGGTAGAGTAGGTCAGGGCGTGACTAGGGGTTATCTAGTTTATTATTTCTATGTGGGGTTCTAGGTGTGTTTTTCTATGTTGGTGTTTGTGTATGATTCCCAATTAGAGGCAGCTGGTAATCATTGTCTCTAATTGGGGATCATATTTAAGTAGCTGTTTTTCTCACCTGTATTTATGGGATATTGTTTTGAGTAAGTGTATGTGGCACCTCTGTTGTCACGGTTTGTTGTTTTGTTTATTGTTTGTTTTGCTAAGTTTCACTATTAAATAATTATGTGGAACTTAACATACGCTGGTCCGTCTATACAAACGATTGTGACAAATGTCCACATTTTTCATTACAAGATTTAGTTGAGGTTTAGGGTTTAGTAAATGATTTGTCCCAAATACAATGTCTTTAGTTTTTGAAATATTTAGGACTAACTTATTCCTTGACACTCATTCTGAAACTAACTGCAGCTCTTAAGTATTGCACTCTTTCTCCACAATAGCAGGGGATGTAAAGCCACAACACATATGTTTTTCCAGCAGCAGATTATGATTGACAATGTCAAAAGCCGCACTGAAGTCTAACAAAACAGGATTGGTTGTTTAGCAAGAAAACCAACGCGTGCGCAACTAAAATCAAGATAAACCGTTACCATTTATAGTAGACATTAAGCGTCTATAACCAAAATGGCTAAAACTCTGTTGTTGGTAGCTATAGCTAGCCACATGCTAACATGAGTGCTATTTCTTGCAGCAGTAAATCCAGGTACAATGGCTAAAACAAACATTGGCTGCCATGATAACCTGTAAGTTTTATATTTGCAAATAAAGATCGGGCAGTTCAGCAAAAATAAAGACATACCTTGAAATAAACAATGACATTAATCTGATTGGTATTTAACCACTAATTTCTGCAAAACTTGCCATATTCTGTTGGAGTTGTTGTAGCTTGCTTTCTAGCTAGCTTATTCCATTGCCTAACTCCATGCTACATCCGTGTCAATAGTCCAGTTCGTTTTGTATGGCCTAGTTTTTTATCATCTACTAGCTAGCAACATAACATGACAAAACTCTTTGTGCACTTTAGTACCACAGTGTCACTGATATACACACAATACCCCATAATGTCAAAGTGGAATTTTGTTTGTTGAACATTTTTTTTATATTAATGAGAAATGAAAAGCGGAAATGCCTTGAGTCAATAACTATTCAAACCCTTTGTTATGGCAAGCCTAAATAAATTCAGAAGTAAAAATGTGCTTAACAAATCACATAATGAGTTGCATGGAGTCATTCTGTGTTCAATAATATGACTACTCAGCGCATTCATTAAGCCCCTCAATTGAGTAGTGAATTTCAAGCACAGATTACAACCACAAAGACCAGGGAGGTTTTTCAATGTCTCACAAAGAAGGACACCCATTGGTAGATGTGTAAATTGGTGGGCTCCCGAGTGGTGCAGTGGTCTAAGACACTACATCTCAATGCACGAGGTGTCACTGCAGTACCTGGTTTGAATCCAGGCTGCATCACATCTGGCTGTGATTGGGAGTCCCATAGGGCGGTGCACAATTGGCCCAGCGTTGTCTGGGGTAAGCTGTCATTGTGAATAAGAATTTGTTCTTAACTGACTTGCCAAGTTAAAAAAAAGGTAAGAAAGCAGATGCTGAATATCCCTTGGTACAGTGCCTTGCGAAAGTATTCGGCCCCCTTGAACTTTGCGACCTTTTGCCACATTTCAGATGTGCAAAGATTTTTTCACAGCACTGTATATCATGTCACGTGCCCTTCAAAGTACTGTTGTACATGATGCACATAATATAGAGTTAGCCTACCTAAGAGGATTGCAACTGGAGCATGACATGCAGATAGTTACAAGTCCACCAATAACGGAAAACTAGTCCATTGGAGGCTCACAACCTCAATCTGTTTCTATACAGAATGTGTCCCACAGTTGGCATCTGGGGCAGTGACCTTTCTGACCTAATTTCCATGTTAGAGCATTCTCACTGATTACAAGCTCTCTAATTCAACACCATCGGTATTGTGGGGGCAACAGCAATTCTTCCTTCAATCACATCTAAGCCAAAATGACACCAATGTCGATTAAACTTCCCAAATCAACTCGTCATCATCCGTTCGGCCGTTACCGAGAACCACATACCAGATTTTTTTAAAGGGTCATTAGCATTAGGAAAAAACAAAATGTTCTGCCCCCACCTAGCTCAAGATCTAGGCATCTTGTGTGTTCTCTCTCTCTCTCTCTCTCTCTCTCTCTCTCTCTCTCTCTCTCTCTCTCTCTCTCTCTCTCTCTCTCATAGCTATAGCTGTGACATTACAGGCCTACTGTAAAAGCTACAACAGCATGGGCTCTAGGAGAGAGAGATACAGGCTAAATATAGATCTGATCAACTGTCATACGACTGGACATCGGGGAAGAATGCTTTAGTTAGGGGGTATTGTAGTTGGTGAGTTAAACTGTGGATATAGTTGTCTTCAGACCTAGGACACTGTTATATAAACTCAGCAAAAAAAGAAATGTCCCCTTTTCAGGATCCTGGCTTTCAAAGATAATTAGGACACTAAAGAGGCCTTTCTACTCACTCTGAAAAACACCAAAGAAAAATGCCCAGGGTCCCTGATCATCTGCGTGAACGTGCATTAGGTATGCTGCATGAGGACTGCAGATGTGGCCAGGGCAATAAATTGCAATGTCCGTACTGTGAGACGCCTAAGACAGCGCTACAGGGAGACAGGACGGACAGCTGATTGTCCTTGCAGTGGCCGACCACGTGTAACAACACCTGCACAGGATCGGTACATCCGAACATCTCAATCCCATTGAGCACGTCTGGGACCTGTTGGATCGGAGGGTGAGGGCTAGGGCCATTCCTCCGAGAAATGTCCAGAAAATTGGCTGGTGCCTTGGAGGAAGAGTGGGGTAACATCTCACAGCAAGAACTGGCAAGTCTGGTGCAGTCCATGAGGAGGAGATGCACTGCAGTACTTAATGCAGCTGGTGGCCACACCAGATACTGACTGATACTTTTGATTTTGAACCCCCTTTTGTTCAGGAACACATTATTCCATTTATGTTAGTCACATGTCTGTGGAACTTGTTCAGTTTATGTCTCGGTTGTTGAATCTTGTTATGTTCATACAAATATTTACACATGTTAAGTTCGATGAAAATAAATGCAGTTTTGTTGCTGAGTTTATATTTTGGTTGCTACTTTCATTTGTCTCTTAATTAAATGTATATATTTGTATAGAAATGTATTGTGTTTTATCTTTCTCATCTTTTAATATTTTATTTGTTAAAGCACTTTGGACTGCATATGTTGCAAGAAATGTGCTATATAAATTAAGTTTTATTGATTGAAAGTGTGTATAGTACTGAAGGCAATCTGAAAGAAAACAAACATTGAAAACATGTTAATTATGTTTTACATATATAGTATTTGTCTAATTTTGTTGGTACACACTTTTGTCAGTGGTGTCTTTTGTAAGTGGCGTATCTAGAGCTTTGTGTCTCTAATACATTAATGTATGCCACCTCAGAGGTTGAGGTGGTACAGAGACTCAATACGTTATTTAGTTTCTGTGCAAAGTTCATATTTTGTAAAAGACACCTTGCAGTCAGTTTACACATGGATAGTGTCGTTAGGACACTTTCCGTTTACTGTTAAGTACTAGCATTGGGGGGAAATATTCAATCCATAGGCTATCCAACAATTTGTCGATAATCCGTTCATATTCAGGGGGCTTCTGAACACACAGCTAACGATGGGTCAAGGCTTTGCATCTATAAATAAAGAAGATGCAATTTCATATTTCTGATTCCACCTTTTACTGGTTTTATATTGGACGCTCTTAATCACTGCCTTTTCCCCCAGGGATAGTAATTGACGGTAATGGTGTGGTTCAGTGGAGTCTGCTGAGAGGACGGCTCATAATAATGGCTGGAACGGAGTCAATGGAATGGTATCAACCATAGAGAAACCACGTCGTTGATGCGTTTGATACTATTCCATTGACTCCATTTCAGCCATTATTATGAGCCGTCTTCCCCCCAGCAGACTCCGCTGGTGTGGTTGGATACGGAGACTGACCAGTGATCACTCACTATGGTGGAACTAGTTTATTTTAGTAGCCAATTAACTCCCTTCTGACCCTGGTCACATTTCAGTGTGTCTCCATCTTAATGGAGGATAAAGACGCCAAAAGATATATAGTACAGCACTTAGTGAAGAGAAAAACATTTCAAACCGCAGTAACGTACCCTTTAAGAAATACTGATTCGAAAACATACTGAGTAATGGTGATGGTGAAACATGTACGAATGCAGATAGGTGTGTAGGGGTTCAAATGTGAGGTGCCAAGTTGAGGTATAATTTATAAAGGCTATTCTTCACCTTGAGAGACAAGATAACCAACCAATCAAGGTAACACTGGAGAAAGTTCCAGTAAAACAGGTCTGTGAGGACTGGTCATTGAAGGGATTATTGATTACTCAGTAGGTAGAGATTGCTGCCTATAAGCACGGTAGAAGGTTACGATAGACCCAATGGCCACCTCAAGACCTCCACAGCATTGTATGCTCTGACATACTGTGACGTATACGCAGGGAGTCAGGAAGCAGGTGCAGAAGGTGAGTTTAATAATAAGAAACATGAAGATATCAAAACAGGAGTAGCGTACTGAACGGAAACAAAAGCAATACTGCCTGAAGACTGAGGCTACTGAGGGCTAAATAAAGTGGAAGTAATCAAGGTAATGACGAAGTCCTGGTGTGCATAACGATGGGGAGCAGGTGTGCATAATGGTGGTGGCCAGGTGTGCGTAATGTGGGTTGCCAGAACCGGATGGTTAGTAGACCGGTGACATCGATGGCCTGAGTGGGAGAGTGGGAGTAGGCTTGACACATAAATAACTTACTACAATTTTCCATTGGAACTTGCAGTATGTGAAGGAATGTATCAGCTGCATTGAGGCAGAGCAATAGTTATTGCTGCATGGTCAGTGACAGAGTTCGTATTTACTCCACCAAGCCAAACCTTTTCTTTTGAAATACTGTACATCCTCAATACGAGGTAAACATCTCCACGGACTATTTTGCTCTTACTAAAGCCAAACCAACCAATCAATGCAAAGGTGACCCCACTCCACAATGCATGACACCAAACATAAAATGCTTCTAGCAAAAGACATGTTACAATATTTAAGGTTGTATTATTGGACACATAGAAATTCCATCATGTTATATTGCTGGTGACTCTCTTTACGCCTCGCATCAGACTGTTTTACACATATCAGAGGGCACGGTCATTGAAGTGCCTTTAGGTTGGGAGGTACTGAAACAGGAGGGAATGCTTGTCATGTACTGTCATGTTGTGTCTTGTCTCTGTCCTTTCCCTTCATCCTGTCTCCCTCTACTGGTCGTTGTTAGGTTACCTTTTCTCCTCCTCTTTCCCCCAGCTGTGCCTTGTCTCCTCCTAACCACCTCGTCACCCCTTTTCCCACCTGTTCCCTTTTTCCCTCTGATTAGGTCCCTATATCTCTCTCTGTTCCTGCTCCTGTCCTTGTCGGATTCTTGTTTGTTGTGTTTCATGCCTGAACCAGACTGTCGTCATGTTTGCTGTAACCTTGTCTTGTCCTGTCGGAATCTGCCGGTCCGTCTGAGCCTACCTATGTTTGGTAATTAAAGAAGCTCTGTTTAAGTTAATTCGCTTTTGGGTCCTCATTCACGCACCGTAACAGAAGAATCCGACCAAGAATGGACCCAGCGACTTCGGATCCTCTCCACTCAGCCGTCGGGATCCAGGGAGCGATGCTAGGCAGACACGAGCAGGAATTGTCTGCTGCTCGACATGCCGTTGAGACCCTGGCCACCCAAGTCTCCAACCTCACAGAACAGGTTCACCATCTCCGCCTCGATCCACCGGCCACTTCCAGGGCTTTCGAATCTCCGGAGCCCAGAATCAATAACCCGCCGTGTTACTCTGGGGAGCCCACTGAATGCCGCTCGTTCCTCACCCAGTGTGATATTGTGTTTTCTCTCCAGCCCTACACTTTCTCCAGGAGCACTGCTCGTGTCGCCTACGTCATATCTCTCCTTATTGGACGGGCTCGTGAGTGGGGCACGGCAATCTGGGAGGCAAGGGCTGAGTGTACTAACCAGTATCAGGACTTTAAGGAGGAGATGATACGGGTTTTTGATCGATCTGTTTTTGGGGAGGAGGCTTCCAGGGCCCTGTCTTCCCTATGTCAAGGTAATCGATCCATAACAGACTACTCTATTGAGTTTCGCACTCTTGCTGCCTCCAGTGGCTGGAACGAGCCGGCTTTGCTCGCTCGTTTTCTGGAGGGTCTCCGCGCAGAGGTAAAGGATGAGATTCTCTCCCGGGAGGTTCCTTCCAGCGTGGATTCCTTGATTGAACTCGCTATTCGCATTGAGCGACGGGTTGATCTTCGTCACCGAGCTCGTGGAAAGGAGCTCGCGTTCTCCGTTGCCCCCCTCTCCGCATCACTACCATCTTCCTCTGCCGGCTCGGGTGCTGAGCCCATGCAGCTGGGAGGTATCCGCATCTCGACTAAGGAGAGGGAACGGAGAATCACCAACCGCCTCTGTCTCTATTGCGGTTCCGCTGGTCATTTTGTCACTTCATGTCCAGTAAAAGGCCAGAGCTCATCAGTAAGCGGAGGGCTACTGGTGAGCGCTACTACTCCTGTCTCTCCTTCAAGATCCTGCACTACCTTGTCGGTCCATCTACGCTGGACCGGTTCGTCAGCTTCCTGCAGTGCCTTAATAGACTCTGGGGCGGAGGGCTGTTTTATGGACGAGACCTGGGCTCGGGAACATGACATTCCTCTCAGACAGTTAAAGGAGCCCACGGCCTTGTTCGCCCTGGATGGTAGTCCTCTCCCCAGGATTCAGCGTGAGACGCTACCTTTAACCCTCACTGTTTCTGGTAATCATAGTGAAACCATTTCTTTTTTAATTTTTCGTTCACCTTTTACACCTGTTGTTTTGGGCCATCCCTGGCTAGTTTGTCATAATCCTTCCATTAATTGGTCTAGTAATTCTATCCTCTCCTGGAACGTCTCTTGTCATGTGAAATGTTTAATGTCTGCTATCCCTCCTGTTTCCTCTGTCTCTTCTTCACAGGAGGAGCCTGGTGATTTGACAGGGGTGCCGGAGGAATATCACGATCTGCGCACGGTGTTCAGTCGGTCCAGGGCCACCTCTCTTCCTCCACACCGGTCGTATGATTGTAGTATTGATCTCCTTCCGGGAACCACCCCCCCCCGGGGTAGACTATACTCTCTGTCGGCTCCCGAACGTAAGGCTCTCGAAGATTATTTGTCTGTAGCTCTTGACGCCGGTACCATAGTCCCCTCCTCCTCTCCCGCCGGAGCGGGGTTTTTTTTTGTCAAGAAGAAGGACGGGTCTCTGCGCCCCTGCATAGATTATCGAGGGCTGAATGACATAACAGTGAAGAATTGTTATCCGCTTCCTCTTATGTCTTCAGCCTTCGAGATCCTGCAGGGAGCCAGGTTTTTCACTAAGTTGGACCTTCGTAACGCTTACCATCTCGTGCGCATCAGGGAGGGGGACGAGTGGAAGACGGCGTTTAACACTCCGTTAGGGCACTTTGAATACCGGGTTCTTCCTTTCGGCCTCGCTAACGCTCCAGCTGTCTTTCAGGCATTAGTCAATGATGTCCTGAGAGACATGCTGAACATCTTTGTTTTCGTTTACCTTGACGATATCCTGATTTTTTCACCGTCACTCCAGATTCATGTTCAGCACGTTCGACGTGTCCTCCAGCGCCTTTTAGAGAATTGTCTTTTTGTGAAGGCTGAGAAGTGCACTTTTCATGCCTCCTCCGTCACATTTCTCGGTTCTGTTATTTCCGCTGAAGGCATTAAGATGGATCCCGCTAAGGTCCAAGCTGTCATTGATTGGCCCGTCCCTAAGTCACGCGTCGAGCTGCAGCGCTTTCTCGGCTTCACGAACTTCTATCGTCGTTTCATCCGTAATTTCGGTCAGGTGGCAGCTCCTCTCACAGCCCTTACTTCTGTCAAGACGTGCTTTAAGTGGTCCGTTTCCGCCCAGGGAGCTTTTGATCTCCTCAAGAATCGTTTTACATCCGCTCCTATCCTTGTTACACCTGACGTCTCTAGACAGTTCGTTGTCGAGGTTGACGCGTCAGAGGTGGGCGTGGGAGCCATTCTTTCTCAGCGCTCCCTCTCTGACGACAAGGTCCACCCATGCGCGTATTTTTCTCATCGCCTGTCGCCGTCGGAACGTAACTATGATGTGGGTAACCGTGAATTGCTCGCCATCCGGTTAGCCCTAGGCGAATGGCGACAGTGGTTGGAGGGGGCGACCGTTCCTTTTGTCGTTTGGACTGACCATAGGAACCTTGAGTACATCCGTTCTGCCAAACGACTTAATGCGCGTCAGGCGCGTTGGGCGCTGTTTTTCGCTCGTTTCGAGTTCGTGATTTCTTATCGTCCGGGCTCTAAGAACACCAAGCCTGATGCTTTGTCTCGTCTCTTCAGTTCTTCAGTAGCCTCCACTGACCCCGAGGGGATTCTCCCTGAGGGGCGTGTTGTCGGGTTGACTGTCTGGGGAATTGAGAGGCAGGTAAAGCAAGCGCTCACTCACACTCCGTCGCCGCGCGCTTGTCCTAGGAACCTTCTTTTCGTTCCCGTTCCTACTCGTCTGGCCGTTCTTCAGTGGGCTCACTCTGCCAAGTTAGCCGGCCACCCTGGCGTTCGGGGTACGCTTGCTTCCATTCGCCAGCGTTTTTGGTGGCCCACCCGGGAGCATGACACGCGTCGTTTCGTGGCTGCTTGTTCGGTCTGCGCGCAGACTAAGTCCGGTAACTCTCCTCCTGCCGGCCGTCTCAGGCCGCTTCCTATTCCCTCTCGACCGTGGTCTCACATCGCCTTAGATTTTGTCACCGGACTGCCTTCGTCAGCGGGGAAGACTGTTATTCTTACGGTTGTCGATAGGTTCTCTAAGGCGGCTCATTTCATTCCCCTTGCTAAGCTTCCTTCTGCTAAAGAGACGGCACAAATCATCATCGAGAATGTTTTCAGAATTCATGGCCTTCCGTCAGACGTCGTTTCGGACAGAGGTCCGCAATTCACGTCTCAATTTTGGAGGGAGTTTTGCCGTTTGATTGGGGCTTCCGTCAGTCTCTCTTCCGGCTTTCACCCCCAGTCTAACGGTCAAGCAGAACGGGCCAATCAGACTATTGGTCGCATCTTACGCAGTCTTTCTTTTCGCAACCCTGCGTCTTGGTCAGAACAGCTCCCCTGGGCAGAATACGCCCACAACTCGCTTCCTTCGTCTGCGACCGGGCTATCTCCTTTTCAGAGTAGCCTCGGGTACCAGCCTCCGCTGTTCTCATCTCAGTTCGCCGAGTCCAGCGTCCCCTCCGCTCAGGCTTTTGTCCAACGTTGCGAGCGCACCTGGAAGAGGGTCAGGTCTGCACTTTGCCGTTATAGGACGCAGACTGTGAGGGCTGCTAATAAGCGTAGAACTAAGAGTCCTAGATATTGTCGCGGTCAGAGAGTTTGGCTCTCCACTCAGAACCTTCCCCTTAAGACGGCTTCTCGCAAGTTGACCCCGCGGTTCATTGGTCCGTTCCGTATTTCTCGGGTCATTAATCCTGTCGCAGTTCGACTTCTTCTTCCGCGATACCTTCGTCGCGTCCACCCGGTCTTCCATGTCTCCTGCATCAAGCCCGTCCTTCGCGCCCCCGCTCGTCTCCCCCCCCCCCCCCCATCCTTGTCGAGGGCGCACCCATCTACAGGGTCCGTAGAATTTTGGACATGCGTCCTCGGGGCCGTGGTCACCAGTACCTCGTAGATTGGGAGGGGTACGGTCCTGAGGAGAGGAGTTGGGTTCCCTCTCGGGACGTGCTGGACCGTGCGCTGATCGAGGATTTCCTCCGTTGCCGCCAGGTTTCCTCCTCGAGTGCGCCAGGAGGCGCTCGGTGAGTGGGGGGGTACTGTCATGTACTGTCATGTTGTGTCTTGTCTCTGTCCTTTCCCTTCATCCTGTCTCCCTCTGCTGGTCGTTGTTAGGTTACCTTTTCTCCTCCTCTTTCCCCCAGCTGTGCCTTGTCTCCTCCTAACCACCTCGTCACCCCTTTTCCCACCTGTTCCCTTTTTCCCTCTGATTAGGTCCCTATATCTCTCTCTGTTCCTGCTCCTGTCCTTGTCGGATTCTTGTTTGTTGTGTTTCATGCCTGAACCAGACTGTCGTCATGTTTGCTGTAACCTTGTCTTGTCCTGTCGGAATCTGCCGGTCCGTCTGAGCCTACCTATGTTTGGTAATTAAAGAAGCTCTGTTTAAGTTAATTCGCTTTTGGGTCCTCATTCACGCACCGTAACAATGCTAGAGGCAAGCGCCATGGATATTGGCTAGAAGGTAGTATTTTCAACAACGGTCTCTGTTGGCGATACTGAATGTAGATCATGTCCACTGTCCCAGGTTCCTTAAAGTCACCGTAGCTCCATGCCTCAAGAACCCCATGGAATGCAAAAATAGGTAATAATCAAGTATTGAGCAGGGCAAATAGTGCTGAATTCTAATTTGAAATGTGTATAACTCAAATGTCCACCCAAATCTCCCATTGAGAGGAAGTAGCAAGGAGTTGGTATAATAGGTGAAGAGGTAGCATGCCACTCAACATTGGATAAAATGATGGAACTCGTTCCCCTATCGGTTACCTGCCTGCCTGCCTGCCTGCCTGCCTGCCTGCCTGCCCTGCCTGCCCTGCCTGCCTGCCTGCCTGCCTGCCTGCCTGCCTGCCTGCCTGCCTGCCTGCCTGCCTGCCTGCCTGCCTGCCTGCCTACCTACCTCTGTCTGTCTGTCTGTCTGTCTGTCTGTCTGTCTGTCTGTCTGTCTGTCTGTCTGTCTGTCTGTCTGTCTGAGGTAAGAGATACTGTAATACTGCAGAGCAAATATAGGACATCTATATTGGACTTTGGGTAGCTCAGATGTTCGTGACAGCTGCTTAGAGATCATTTACCATATACTAATGTTATGGTCGGGGAATGTTGGTATATTGATCATGGATCCTTCTGCTGTTGATGACCTATCGCCCTCCTTCATATTCAAAGTTCCAACATTTCCTTAAAGGTTAGACCTACAGCCTTTGGCAATTTGCAAATGTCTCAGAAATGTAAAAGTTTAGACTTGTACATGCAGAGAAGAACCATTGCCTATAGTCAAAGCCTCAGCCCCAGCCTTGTCCCCATGTCTTGGTTGACTTGGAGGAGAGGATAGCTATCCGGAGCCACGTTCTGATGGAGAAAACTGATTTACGGTGACAGTTGAACACAAAACTGTCAGTTCAAAATGTATCTTGAAGAACCAGCCTTTTTGGGTGGAGGCAGCTACAATTAATCCATAATCCCAATTTAACCCGTGTCTGCACTCAATTCATGAAACCAGCAGGGGACTTAAGCCAAGAAATCCCACGCCATGCAATCATGAAATTGTACTTTGTTCAATTTCAACACAGTCTTAAATGTGTTGTAGGATGATTTGTTTGTGTCTGGGGTAGGTTACATAAGGATCTATGTCCTTAAGATATCACTCCTAGACATTATGGATCCTTTGTGAATTAGGGTCATTGCAAAAGCCTGTTTGATTCTCCAAATCGGACATGACCAATAAAATCATTTGCGGCCCTTAAAACAGGATTTTTTGTTAAGCAGACGTTACAAAACCGTAGGACAACAGCAAAGCTTCTGTCCTGTTCAATGCACACGTTGATCTCGGGTCAGCCCTGTGAAATGCATGCATTACGCCATTACCAAACGTAATTTATGGCGACACACTCGTGTTTCATACAGTACTACAATTCACTCTCACTAATCAGAGCTAATGCCATCTCTGTCATTTCCACAGAGCCTATTTGATTACCAGAGACCAGAGAAAGATCCCTGCTGTACTGTATCCATCAGTCACGCGCAATTAGATATTCAGGCCCACTTGTGGACTGTAATCTTTCAGTGAAAGTGAATTAAAAACACCAATGCTGGGTATCTTGAGATCGAGGCTATCACCTGTAGACAAAATTACATTACAGCATTACAGAGGTTTACATTTTTTATCCCGTGGAAAGTATGATATTATTCCCCCATATCGATCTCTAATTAAAACGTGGCATTAATTATCCACGGATAGCTCGTGTATCATTATTTTGTTCATCTATGACCCGCAAACCACTTCCTTTTCAGAGAAGTGATACATGGTGGCTTTGACTTTGAAACGATATGTTCTCCAAGCAATTGAAATGAGGTAATCGTCAGAAGGCTTTGATTTCAAAGAAACCTAAAGATTGTTGGATAGATGTTTCTTTTGTCTTTAATATCCATCCGCAATTATTCAAGTGGCTACTGGTCCAACTGCCAATCATCAACCGTCAGTTCAGTCAACTCAAATAACCTTAGGTTGTTGCACAGGAGGTTGGGGGCACCTTAATAGTGGAGGACACAGCAAAAACATGGTTCACATGGGTTTGATACCATTCCATTGGCTCCATTCCAGCCGTTATTATGAGCCGTCCTCCCCTGGGTTGTTGCCCTATGAAATGGTTAGCAGTCAAAAAAGGGTGTGTCCTATCACGGCACCAACCAGACAGACACTATGTAACCTATAGCTTTGAGAAACGCTGCCATGTCAGCACAATAAACACTTCCTGGTTAACTCTATAGGAACATTTACAACATGCGTTCTATTACAAGCATGTGAGTTGGTTCTGAAGTCATCTTAATTCCCCTTTAATTATATTTTATTATGACAGGTGACAGAGTTGGTTGTTGGCTATCTGGGCATCAGGGTGTGAGCGATGTAAAGTTGAGCAGAGGTTGAGCTGATGTATGCTGTTTTCTACTCTAGCCCGACAGTTTGAGTGAGGGACCGTTGATTTCTTGTTTTCCCTGTCCATGTCAACTGACCAGGAACAATCTATGAGTCAAGGGAAACGCCTGACGCTACTAATGAGCCTTATAGTATCCAGGCAGGCATTCCATCCAGCCAAAGCATTAAGCCGTCTACCGGCCTTTAACCATCTAAGCATGGACTTATCAGTTTCAGTGTCCAACTTTAGCTCAGGTGGTGAGATAAGAAGATGAATCATTGCAGTAATTAAAGCCTGGAGGGACTGTGAGAGTGTTTCAGTAGTGTAAAGTGGCTTCCTTTATCCCCGTCTCCTTTCCTTTATTTGGTGTACTAACGTGATAGGACTGGACAAGTGAAGGCCAATATCCAGCAGACAAATACATTTTTGTATTTGTATTTTAAATACTCATTTTCTGTGTAGTTGAGAACTTATTTAACAATGTGGCCATATCAACTACTTCTATTTAAAGTATTTTAAATTGTTTTCAAATCATTTCCAATAAATACTTTTTGGAACTATTTTCAAATTCCCATAGGTCCAAAGAGATCTGGGTTCAAATGCATAATGAGTTTTTAAATATTAAATCTGTGTATTTTAGCATTTTCAAATACATGCCAAAACATTCCAAGTGTATTTCAAAATACATTCCAATATTCAACTACTTGAATACTACTACTACAAGCTTATGTGAGCTGTTGTTGCCATAATATGGACTTAGTGTTTTACCAAATAGGGTTATCTTCTGTATACCACCCCTACTTTGTCACAACACAACTGATTGGCTCAAATGCATTAAGAAGGACAGAAACTCAAAAAATGTACTTTAAACAAGGCACATCTGTTAATTGAAATGCATTCCAGGTGACTACCTCATAAAGCTGGTTGAGAGAATGCCAAGAGTGTGCAAAGCTGTCATCAAGGCAAAGGGTGGTGTCACGTTCTGACCTTAGTTCCTTTATTATGTCTTTGTGTTAGTTTGGTCAGGGTGTGAGTTGGGGTGGGTAGTCTATGTTCTTTTTTCTATGTAGTATTTATGTGTTTGGCCTGGTATGGTTCTCAATCAGAGACAGGTGTCGTTAGTTGTCTCTGAATGTGAATCATACCTAGGTAGCCTGTTTTCCCCATTTTGGTTGTGGGTGTTTACTTTTCTGTTTAGTGTCTTCTGCTCCTTACAGGACTGTTTTGTTTTTTTCCGTTTATTCACGTTGTTGTTTTGTATTTCAGTGTTCAGTTAATAAAATCATGAACACGTACCACACTGCGCTTTGGTCCACACCTTCTTCCACCTATGACAACCGTTACGGAAACACCCACCAACCAACGACCAAGCAGCGTGGTATCGAGCAGCAGCGTTCTCTGGACTCATGAACATGGGAGGAGATTTTAGACGGTAAGGGACCCTGGGCACAGGCTGGGGAATATCGCCACCCCAAGGAAGAACTGGAGGCAGCGAGAGCTGGTGGCGATATGAGGAGGTAGCACGGCAGGCACGAGAGGCAGCCCCCCCCAAAATTTGGGGGAAACAAGGGGAGTGTGGCAGAGTCAGGTTGGAGACCTGAGCCCACTCCTCGTGCTTACTGGAAGAAGCGCAGTACTGGTCAGGCGCCGTGTTATGCAGTCAAGCGCACGGTGTCGCCAGTATGCACTCATAGCCCGGTGGGCTATAGGCCAGCCCCCCGCAAGTGCCAAGCAAGAGTGGGGCTTGTTGTGCCAGCCCAGCGTGTTTGGTCTCCGGTACGCCTTTTCGGCCCAGGGTATCCTGTGCCGGCTCTGCGTGCTGTGTCTCTGAGGCGCTGGGAGGGTGAATGTGAGGCGCTGGGAGGGCGAATGTGGGTATTGAGCCTAAGGGAGAGGTGCAAGTGGTATGCACCAGATCTCCAGTGCTCACCCACAGCCCGGTTCAACCTGTGCCTGCACTCTGGATGGTCCGGGCTAAAATGGTGATCCAGCCGGGAGGAGTGCTTCCAAGGTTGCGCACCAAGGCTTCAGTGCTCCCCCACAGCCCGGTCCATTTGGTGCCTCCTCCAAGCACCAGGCCTCCTGTAGGTGGCCACGTCCCGCGCCAGAGCCGCCACCGCGGACAGACGCCCACCCAGACCCTCCCCTATAGGTTCAGGTTTTGCGTCCGGAGTCCGCGGTGGCGGGGGTACTGTCACGTTCTGACCTTAGTTCCTTTATGTCTTTGTGTTAGTTTGGTCAGGGCGTGAGTTGGGGTGGGTAGTCTATGTTATTTTTCTATGTAGTATTTATGTGTTTGGCCTGGTATGGTTCTCAATCAGAGGCAGGTGTCGTTCGTTGTCTCTGATTGGTTGTGGGTGTTTCTGTTTCTTGTTTTCTGCACCTTACAGGACTGTTTCATTTTTTTCGTTTATTCACATTGTTGTTTTGTATTTCAGTGTTCAGTTAATAAACTCATGAACACGTACCACACTGCGCTTTGGTCCACACCTTCTTCCACCTATGACAGGTGGCTACTTTGAAGAATCTAACATCTAAAATAGACTAAAATAAACACTTTTTTGGTTACTACATGATTCCATATGTTATTTCATAGTTTTGATGTCTTAACTATTATTCTACAATGTAGAAAATAGTAAAAACAAAGAAAAACCCTTGAATGAGTAGGTGTGTCAAACCTTTGGCTGGTAGGAATGTTTTAGAAAGTTTGCCAGGCGGTGACATCACGGACTCTAATAATCAATTTCCTAGAAGAAGGGGATAGAAGAAGGAGATTAGAGGCTTATCATCACTCTGACTGAGTTAAAGCTTATTCTCATTGAGTAGAGTTATCGGGACAAATTCACATTAGCGTCAGGAATGTCACAAGCCTTGAGAAGGTTCGGTTGAAGTTCTTGCTTCGCAGCTAACAGTACCATAAATGGCAAAGGAGCCACTAGCCATTGCAAAATACTAGCTAACTTTAAACAAGTTACTCTTCATTTATATACCATATTACACTCTTAATTATTGCAACAAAACCATACCATTACACACTTGAATAATGCAACAATTCACAAGCATGTACAGACAATTAAAGTGTTTATTTTCTTTTCTGAACACTCATTACATTTTAGCTTCAAGACAAGTTATTGCTAGCTAAAGCTCTCACCATGTCTTCATCAAGTAATGTTAGCCTATCAAAAGGTTGGTTGGGTTGGGTTAAATGCGGAAGACATTTCAGTTGAATGCATTCAGTTGTAAACCTTACTAGGTATCCCCCCCTTATAATGCTGTGAAAAGGACTTAATCAGTTCTTTATAATCCATCTTCAACTGTTCTGAACTGCCCTTCATAATGTCATTGAATCTCACATTAACTATGATAGACTCAATTTCCCGATGCAGGTTTAAAATTTGCTCGTGCTCCAGGCTAGCACAACATTTTTGCTCCAGGGACTGAGACATTTCTCAACATTGAACTTCCCAATAAAACAGCTGGAGAAGGAGAAATCCACCTATTCCTAAACCTCACACAACGCATGGAACCAGTAGTGAGTGCATACATTATTCATACTTTTTTCCCCATAATGGTCCTGCGTGGGAATCGAACCCACAAACTGGGCATAGCAAACACCATGCTCTACCAACTGAGCCACTCTATTACCATTTATACTGTAGGAGTGTTGATTCCATCTAGTTTTGTATATAATGTTGTCAGGACTGCAATTACTCACCACGGACAAGCAGAATCGTTTTTCTTCTGTCACGACTCTGACGAGCCCGAGGTGGAGGATATAAGGCTCCCTCTGGAACAGACCCTAACCCCAGTGATGTGCATGAAGAGGAGGCTGAGAAAGCGAGGCCAGAGGGCAGGCTGCCTTCTAAGGAGTACGAGGCGATTGAATAAACCCCCACTCCCCTCAATTCTGCTCACAAACATGAATTCTTTGGACAAAAAAATTGACAAGTTATTGGGAAGATTAAACTACCAATGGGACATTAGAAATATTATGCTTCACGGAATAGTGGCTGAACAACGACAATGTCAACATTCAGCTGGCTGGTTATACGATGTACCGGCAGGATAGAACAGCGGCGTCTGGTAAGACAAGGGGCGTCGGTCTATGTATTTTTGTAAACAACAGCTGGTGCACGATATCTAAGGAAGTCTCGAGCCATTGCACACCTGAGGTAGAGTTTCTCATGATAAGCTGCAGACCACATACCTACCAAGAGAGTTTTCATCTGTATTCTTTGTAGCTGTTTTACATTTCACCACAGTCAGAGGCTGCCACCAAGACAGCATTAAATGAGCTGTATTCCACCGTAAGCAAACAAGAAAATGCTCACCCAGAGGCGTCGCTCCTAGTAGCCGGGGACTTTCATGCAGGGAAACTTAAATCAGTTTTACTTCATTTATATCAGCATGTTAAATTTGCAATCAGAGGGGGAACTCTGGACCACCTTTACTCCACACACAGAGATGCATATAAAGCTCTCCCCCGCCCTCCATTTGGCAAATCTGACCATAATTATATCCTCCTGATTCCTGCTTACATGCAAAAATTAAAGCAGGAAGCACCAGTGACTAGATCAATAAAAAAAAGTGGTCAAATGAAACAGATGCTAAGCTACAGGACTGTTTTGCTAGCACAGACTGGAATACGTTACGGGATTCCTCCAATGGCATTGAGGAGTACACCACATCTGTCATTGGCTTCATCAATAAGTGCATCGATGACGTCGTCCCCACAGTGACCATACATACAAACCCCAACCAGAAACCATAGATTACAGGACGCATCCGCACTGAGTTAAAGGCTAGAGCTGCCGCTTTCAAGGAGCGGGACTCTAACCCGGAAGCTTATAAAAAATCCCGCTATGCCCTCCGACAAACCCTCAAACAGGCAAAGCGTCAATACAGGACTAAGATCGAGTCGTACTACACCGGCTCTGACGCTCGTCGGATGTGATAGGGCCTGCAAACCATTACAGACTACAAAGTGAAGCACACACGAGAGCTGCCCAGTGACACGAGCCTACGGGACGAGCTAAACAACTTCTATGCTTGTTTCGAGGCAAATAACATTGAAACATGCATGAGAGCACCAGCTGTACCGAAAGACTGTGGGATCACGCTCTCCGCAGCGGATGTGAGAAAGACCTTTAGACAGGTTAACATTCACAAGGCCGCAGGGCCAGACGGATTACCAGGACGTGTATTCCGAGCATGCACTGACCAACTAGCAAGTGTCTTCACTGACATTTTCAACATCTCCCTGTCAGATACCAACATGTTTTAAGCATAGTGCCTGTGCCCACGAACACTAAGGTGACCTGCCTAAATGACTACCGACCCGTAGCACTCAAATCTGTAGCCATGAAGTGCTTTGAAATGCTGGTCATGGCTCACATCAACACCATCATCCCAGAAATCCTAGACCCACTCCAATTAGCATACTGCCCCAACAGATCCACAGATGATGCAGTCTCTATTGCACTCCACACTGCCATTTTCCCACCTGGACAGAAGGAACACCTATGTGAGAATGATATTCATTGACTACAGCTCAGCGTTCAACACCATAGTGCCCTCAAAGCTCATCACTAAGCTAAGGACCCTGGGACTAAACACCTCCCTCTGCAACTGTGTCCTGGACTTCCTGACGGGCCACCCCCAGGTGGTAAGGGTAGGTAACATCTGCCATGCAGATCCTCAACACAGGGGCCCCTCAGGGGTGCATGACAATTTCCCTCGTGTACTCCCTGTTCACTCATGACTGCACAGCCAGTCACAACTCCAACACCACCATTACATTTGCCGATGACACAACAGGCCTGATCACCGACAACAACGAGACAGCCTGTAGGAGGTCAGAGACCTGGCCATGTGGTGCCAGGACAACAATCTGGCCCGCAACGTGATCAAGACAAAGGAGATGATTGTGGACTACAGGAAAAAGAGGTCTCAGCACACCCCCATTCTCATTGGCGGGGCTGCAGTGCAGCAGGTTGAGAGCTTCAAGTTCCTTGGTGTCCACGTCACCAACAAACTAACATGGTCCAAGCACACCATGACAGTCGTGAAGTAGGCACGACAAAACCTATTCCCCATTTTGCATTGGTCCTCAGATCCTCAAAAGGTTCTACAGCATCACTGCCTGGAATGGCAACTGCTCAGCCTCTGACCGCAAGGCATGGCAGAGGGTAGTACGAACGGCCCAGTACATCACAGGGGACAAGCTTCCTGCCATCTATGACCTCTGTACCAGGCGGTGTCAGAGGAAGGCCCTGAAAATTGTCAAAGACTCCAGCCACCCTAGTCATAGACTGTTCTCTCTGCTACCACATGGCAAGTGGTACCGGAGCGCCAAGTCTAGGTCCAAGAGGCTTCTAAACAGCTTCTACCCCCAAGCCATAAGACTCCTGAACATCTAGTTAAATGGCTACCCAGACTATTCACATCACTTTCTGTGATATACAGAGCAATTTAATTATTTGCTTAATTTGTTTGGCAAAACGATTGGATTCATTCTTCCGATCTAAACTACATGTACAGTAGGTGACTTATCTTCAATGCACACAGTTTCATTGATTTGTCCAAAGACTGCAATGAATGAGTGGAATGTGAGTGACAGACACAGAGCAAAGCAAAGCATCAGAGAAAGATGTTGACGTTGTCCTGCCTTGAACCACACGCCAAGCTGACTTTAATTGGATTAAGTATGAAATGTAAGTCAGTTGGCATGTTAGGGTTGCAACAGCTACTTTCTAGGCCAACGGGGAGAGGGACTTTGTTCCGCAATGACTTCCCAGAGATCTGATTCTGAGAGTTGCTCTGCAATCCCACAGATATATCTGGCAAATATTAACAGAATATTGTGTAATACCAAAAGCCCTGTCCATCCTCCCTCTATCAGGGCTTTTGAAGATAAGCAGTCTGAATATTTTCCTTATCCATTAACTCCCCAACTCAATGCTATTTCCTTTGTGTAAAGTGCAGGTCCCATGTTTCATGAGCTGAAATAAAAGATCTCAGAGATTTTCCATATGCACAAAAAGCTTAATTTGCAAAATGTTGTGCACACATTTGTTTACATCCCTGTTATTGAGCATTTCTCCTTTGCCAAGATAATCCATCCACCTCACAGATGTGGCATATCAAGAAGCTAATTAAACAGCATGCTCATTAGACAGGTTTGTGCCTTTCCAAATCATGTCCAATCAATTGAATTCACCACAGGTGGACTCCAATCAAGCTGTAGAAACATCTCATGGATGATCAATGGAAACTGCATGCAGCTTATACTTATGTAAATAAGGTATTTCTGTTTTTTTTTTATTATTAATACATTTGCTAAAATAAAATAAAAACTGTTTTCGATTTGTCATTATGGGGTATTGTGTGTAGATTTATGGGGAAAAATAAGGCTTTAACATAACAAAATGTGGAAAATGTCAAGGGGTCTGAATACTTTCCGAATGCACTATAGGCTACTGTATTGGACTCTTATCCAGGTGTTTGAATGTAAAGTGTATTATATATGCTGGTAGATCTTCAAGACCAGGGTTGGAGACCCTTGCCCTCAGCTCTAGCCAGCCTTCATACACCTAGTATAGAACAAACTAATGGTGGCACAACCCTTATCTTTATGAACCGGCCTCACAATCGCAGACCACGTGTATTGCGTTGCGTGGGCGAGTGGTCAGCTGATGTCAATGTGTTGGCAATTTGAATGCACAGAGACACCGTGACGAGATCCTGAAGCCCATTGTCGTGCCATTCATTAGCAGCCACCACCTCATGTTTCAGCAATGTTGCAAGGATCTGTACACAATTCCTGAAGCTTGAAATGTCACAGTTCTTCCATGGCCTGCATACTCAAAGACATGTCACCCGTTGAGCATGTTTGGGATTCTCTGGATCGACGTGTATGACAGTGTTCCAGTTCCCGCCAACATCCAGCAACGTTGCACAGCCATTGAAAAGTAGTGGGACAACATTCCACCGGCCTCAATCAACATCCTGATCAACTCTACGCGAAGGAGATGTGTTGTGCTGCATGTGGTAAATGGTGGTCACACCAGATTCTGACTGGTTTTCTGATCTACGCCCCTTACTTTTTCCCTTCAAGGTATCTATGACCAACAGATACATATCTGTATTCCCACTCGTTAAATCCATAAATTAGGGCCAAATTAATTTATTTCAACTGACTGATTTCCTTATATGAACTGTAACAGAAATTGTTGCATTAATATTTTTGTTTAGTATATTAAATCAAATTGAGTTAGCAAAAAACAATGTGTTTACACAACTTAGAAATTCACAACCATGAAGTTCAATCAACTGAAGCAACACAACAGTTGTGTTGACGAAAAATATCAGGTTAAGATAACAAAAACATATCAAATTGTCATAAGTTAACTTATGAAACCAAGTTGAATCTACGTGTTAACTCAACCTAGAAATTCACAACCAACAAGTCAAATCAACTGAATCAACATACATTAACAACAGTGTTGACTGACAATGTCAAGTTCAGATGACTTCAATTTATTATAGGGGGCGGAGCTCATTAGAATAATACCCCTCATGCCTTGCAACCTTCATTTTTACATTTCTATTTTCATCCAGAGCGACTTCAGTTATTGCATTCAACGAAAGTAGATACACAAAAACATGTAAAAAGGTTTCTGTAACCATTACTGAGAATGATGTTGCAGTTAAAGTGGTCTGGTTGGTTGACATTAATGAGTGCACTGCCAGTTTTGAAACTAGTGAAAAAGCTCACACATTGGCAAGATTAGGATGCAAATTACAGAGGAGCTAGCAGGGCTCAGAGACGTTAGCACCCCTAAATGCAACAAAAGTCAAACTTTGGGTGGTCTCTAAAATAATTGAGTGCCGCAGGTACTGCAGGTCTTTGTTCCAAATAGGCACCATACCTGACCAACTGAGCTAATTGATTAGTTCAGTGATTGCCTAAATTCAACACACCTGGTCTTCCCTGAACAAGGCAGTTGTTCCATGGTAGGCCGTCATTGTAAATACGAATTTGTTCTTAACTGACTTGCCTAGTTAAACAAAGGGTTAAATTAAAAAAATACAATTCCACATCAGTTAAATCAAAAACATGAAGTGCGGCACCTCAGGACCAGGGTTGCCTATCCCTGGCATACATTGTCCTTTGTACTTCCTAATTTTCGCTATTTGTTTGCCATGCGTAATAAAATAGCCTTTATTCCAATGCTTTAGATTTATCTGTTGATTTATCATTATTTGCCTTTGTCAGTCAGCTGTTTAGAGTGCTCATTCTTTTATTTTTCAGGTGCGCACTGGTAATGGTGTTCTCCGTGGCCAGAAGTAGTAGACTTTATATAGCTTTATTATTTCCGAACAATATTTGTTTTCTTTCCTGGATCAACTGACAATATCACTAGACAACTAAATACAGCAAGACACCAATGAGCATCCAATCCATATATGTTAATGACAGTATAGTTGACTCTATCGATTAGAAGCATTCAATTTTGCAATGGCATAGACCTTCTTTATTTTGGATTTGTGTCCCCATGAGAACTGTTTTCAGGTGAAACATAATGAAATGTTACATAGGCATGGTTACACTCACAGTGCATTTACCAAGAGACCTCCAAGAGCCATGATCCATACAGGGTTTAAGTTCAATGTTAGGGTAGGCTACCGGCAGTGCTCTATGCCTAGTGGAGGGTAAACACTAGGCATTTGGCCGGGGGGGCTTTACAAGTAGGCCGTCATTGTAAATAACAATTTGTTCTTAACTAACTTGCCTTGTTATAAAAAAATAATAAAGTAGTGTAGTAAGTGGACCATCCCATTTTATCCTGGACAGTTTCAGACCAATTTTAGGGGTCCCAATTTTTCAGGCTACAAAAAAGGTCAATTTGTCAGCAAGACGCATCAATTAATATAGGGCTAATCAATGGCATTAGCTAAATGTCATTTGGAACACTTTTTGGTGTTTTGTCGATATCTATTTCCGTTTATAAAATGGTGCGAGTGAAAGCCAACATGCAGTTTGGATGCTGGGATTTTTTTTGAGTGGATGAACATAGCCTACTTTTTGAAGTGATTTATTTGACAATCAGATAAATACTGTATCATGACTGGTTTTGTTCATGCCACATTAAAAGTCAATATATTTTTACAGTTTAAATGACTTCTTTAATATTAGGCCCAAGAAAAAATGTCATGCACAATAGAGAACCCCCTAATGCCATGATGTAATTCACATTCTGAGCAAGAGACAGATGGGAGCATAATGTTCTGAAATCTCTATCATATATACAGTTAAAGTCGGAGGTTTACGTACACCTTAGCCAAATACATTTATACTCAGTTTTTCACAATTCTTGACATTTAATCGTATTAACAATTCAATGTCTTAGGTCAGTTAAGATCACCACTTTATTTTAAGTATGTGAAATGTCAGAATAATAGTAGAGAATGATTTATTTCAGCTTTTATTTATTTCATTACATTCCCAGTGGGTCAGAAGTTTACATACAGTCAATAAGTATTTGGTAGCATTGCCTTTAAACGGTTTAACTTGGGTCAAACGTTGTGGGTAGCCTTCCACAAGCTTCCCACAATAAGTTGGGTGAATCTTGTCCCATTCATCCTGACAGAGCTGGTGTAACTGAGTCAAGTTTGTAGGCCTCCTTGCTCGCACACGCTTTTTCAGTTCTGCCCACAAATTGTCTATAGGATTGAGGGCTATGTGATGGCCAATCCAATACCTTGACGTTGTTGTCCTTAAGCCATATTGCCACAACTTTTGAAGTATGCTTGGGGTCATTGTCCATTTGGAAGACCCATTTGGAACCAAGCTTTAACTTCCTGACTGATATTTTGAGATGTTCCTTCAATATATCCACATAATTTTACTCCCTCATGATGCCATCTATTTTGTGAAGTGCACCAGTTCCTCCTGCAGCAAAGCACCCCCACAACATGATGCTGCCACCCCCACGCTTCACGGTGGTTGGGATGGTGTTCTTTGGCTTGCAAGCCTTCCCCATTTTCCTACAAACATAACGATGGTCATTATGGCCAAACAGTTTTATTTTTGTTTCATCAGATCAGAGGACATTTCTCCAAAAAGTATGATATTTGTCCCCATGTGCAGTTGCAAACTGTAGTCTGTCTTTTATTAAACAGTTTTGGAGCAGTGGCTTCTTCCTTGCTGAGCGGCCTTTCAGGTTATGTCGATATAGGACTCATTTTACTGTGGATATAGATACTTTTGT
The DNA here is from genome assembly GCF_057628025.1 of Oncorhynchus mykiss. Classification (NCBI taxonomy): domain Eukaryota; kingdom Metazoa; phylum Chordata; class Actinopteri; order Salmoniformes; family Salmonidae; genus Oncorhynchus; species Oncorhynchus mykiss. The sequence continues at coordinate 33,679,361 of NC_143050.1, read as the reverse complement.
ACCTGTTTCCTCCAGCATCTTCACAAGGTATTTTTCTGTTGTTCTGGGATTGATTTGCACCTTTCGCACCAAAGTATGTTCATCTCTAGGAGACAGAACACATCTCCTTCCTGAGCAGTATGATGGCTGCGTGGTCCCATGGTCTTTATACTTGCATACTATTGTTTGTACAGATGAACGTGGTACCTTCAGACGTTTGGAAATTGCTCCCAAGGATGAACCAGACTTGTGGAGGTCTACCATGTTTTTGGCTGATTTCTTTTGATTTTCCCATGATGTCAAGCAAATAGGCAATGAATTTGAAGGTAAGCATTGAAATCCATCCACAGGTACATCTCCAATTGACTCAAATGATGTCAATTAGCCTATCAGAAGCTTCTAAAGCCATGACATCATTTTCTGGAATTTTCCAAGCTGTTTAAAGGCACAGTCAACTTAGTGTATGCAAACTTCTGACCCACTGGAATTGTGATACAGTGAATTATTATTATTTGATCTGGCCTAGGCTTTCGACTCTGTCAATCACCACATCCTCATTGGCAGACTCGACAGCCTTGGTTTCTCAAATGATTGCCTCGCCTGGTTCACCAACTACTTATCTGATAGAGTTCAGTGTGCCTGTTGTCCGGGCCTCTGGTAGTCTCTATGGGGGTGCCCCAGGGTTCAATTCTTGGACCGACTCTCTTCTCTGTATACATCAATGATGTCGCTCTTGCTGCTGGTGAGTCTCTGATCCACCTCTACGCAGACGACACCATTCTGTATACTTCTGGCCCTTCTTTGGACACTGTGTTAACAACCCTCCAGATGATCTTCAATGCCATACAACTCTCCTTCCCGTGGCCTCCAATTGCTCTTAAATACAAGTAAAACTAAATGCATGCTCTTCAACCGTTCGCTGCCTGCACCTGCCCGCCCGTCCAACATCACTACTCTGGACGGTTCTGATTTAGAATATGTGGACAACTACAAATACCTAGGTGTCTGGTTAGACTGTAAACTCTCCTTCCAGACTCACATGAAACATCTCCAATCCAAAGTTAAATCTAGAATTGGCTTTCTATTTCACAACAAAGCATCCTTCACTCATGCTGCCAAACATACCCTTGTAAAACTGAACATCCTACCGATCCTCGACTTCGGCGATGTCATTTACAAAAGAGCCTCCAATACCCTACTCTTTAAATTAGATGCAGTCTATCACAGTGCCATCCGTTTTGTCACCAAAGCCTCATATACTACCCACCACTGCGACCTGTATGCTCTCGTTGGCTGGCCCTCGCTTCATACTCGTCGCCAAACCCACTGGCTCCAGGTTATTTACAAGACCCTGCTAGGTAAAGTCCCCCCTTATCTCAGCTCGCTAGTCACCATAGCAGCACCCACCTGTAGCACGCGCTCCAGCAGGTATATCTCTCTGGTCACACCCAAAACCAATTCTTTCTTTGGCCGCCTCTCCTTCCAGTACTCTGCTGCCAATGACTGGAACAAACTACAAAAATCTCTGAAACCAGCTGTCAGAGCAGCTCACAGATTACTGCACCTGTACATAGCCCATCTTTAATTTAGCCCAACAAACAACTACCTCTCCCTCTACTGTATTTATTTATTTTTCTCCTTTGCACTCCATTATTTCTATTTCTACTTTGCAAATTCTTCCACTGCAAATCTACCATTCCAGTGTTTTACTTGCTATTTTGTATTTACTTTGCCACCATTACTTTTTTTGTTTATGCTTTTAACTCCCTTATCTCACCTCATTTGCTCACATTGTATATAGACTTATTTTTCTACTGTATTATCGACTGTATGTTTGTTTTACTCCATGTGTAACTCTGTGTTGTTGTATGTGTCGAACTGCTTTGCTTTATCTTGGCCAGGTCGCAGGTCGTTGTAAATGAGAACTTGTTCTCAACTTGCCTGCCTGGTTAAATAAAGGTGGAAAAAAAATTATAAGTGAAACAATCTGTCTGTAAACAATTGTTGGAAAAATTACTTGTGTCATGCACAAAGTAGATGCCCTAACCGACTTGCAAAAGCTATAGTTTGTTGACAAGGAGTGGAGTGGTTGAAAAACAAGTTTTAATTACCCAACCTAAGTCTATGTAAACCTCCGACTTCAACTGTATACTGAAAAAACATATAAATGCAACATGCAACAATTTCAAAGATTTTACTAAGTTACAGTTCATGTAAGGAAATCAGACAATTGAAATTAATTCATTAGGCCCTAATCTATGGATTTCACATGACTGGGAATACAGATGTGCATCTGTTGGTCACGGATACCTTTAAAAAAAAATGGGCCTCACAATGGGTCTCAGGATCTCAATACCATCGATAAAATGCAATTTTGCTCTTTGTCCGTAGCTTGTGCCTGCCCATACTATAAACCCATGACCACCATGGGGCACTCTGTTCACAATGTTGACATTAGTAAACCGCTCCCCCACACTACGCCATACACATGGTCTGTGGTTGTGAGGCCGGTTGGACATACTGCTAAATTCTCTAACACAACGTTGGAGACGGCTTATGGTAGAGAAATGAACATTCAATTCTCTGCCAATTGCAGCTGTGGCATTGTGTTGTGTGACAAAACTGCACAATTTAGAGTAGCATTTTATTGTCCCCAGCACAAGATGCACCAGTGTAATTATGGTGCTGTAGTTGAGTCTATGGGGGCGCTATTTCATTATTGGATAAAAAAACGTGCCCGTTTTAAGCGCAATATTTTGTCACGAAAAGATGCTCGACTATGCATATAATTGACAGCTTTGGAAAGAAAACAGTCTGACGTTTCCAAAACTGCAAAGATATTATCTGTGAGTGCCACAGAACTCATGCTACAGGCGAAACCAAGATGAAACTTCAAACAGGAAATTAGCAGAATTTCTGAGGCTCTGTTTTCCATTGTCTCCTTATATGGCTGTGAATGCACCAGGAACGAGCCTGCCTTTTCTGTCGTTTCTTCAAGATGTCTGCAGCATTGTGACGTATTTGTAGGCATATCATTGGAAGAATGGCCATAAGAGACTACATTTTCCAGGGGTCCGCCCGGTGTCCTTTGTCTAAATTGGTGCGTAATCTTCAGCTGCGGCCATTTTCTCCTGGGATTCAGAACAGAAAGCACACTTCCACGAACGATATATCATCGAAGAGATATGTGAAAAACACCTTGAGGATTGGTTCTAAACAACGTTTGCCATGTTTCATTCGATATTATGGAGTTAATTTGGAAAAAAGTTTGGCGTTTTGATGACTGGATTTTTTATTTTTTTTTGGTAGCCAAACGTGACGCACCAAACAGAGCGATTTCTCCTAAACAAATAATCTTCCAGGAAAAACTGAACATTTGCCATCTAACAGAGTCTCCTCATTGAAAACATCTGAAGTTCTTCAAAGGTAAATTATTTTATTTGAATGCTTTTCTGGTTTTTGTGAAAATGTTGCCTGCTGAATGCTAACGCTAACGCAAACGCCAAATGCTAAGCTAGCTACTGTTACACAAATGATTGTTTTCCTATGGTTGAGAATATATATTTTGAAAATCTGAGATGACAGTGTTGTTAACAAAAGGCTAAGCTTGAGAGCTAGCATATTTATTTCATTTCATGAATAGTTAACGTTGCGTTATGGTAATGAGCTTGAGGCTGTATTCACGATCCCGGATCCGGGATGGCTAAGTGCTAGAGGTTAATCAGTTTCTTGATATGCCACACCTGTCAGGTGGATGGATTTTCTTGGTAAAGGAGAAATGCTCACTAACAGAGAGAAATAAGCGTTTTGTGTGTATGGAACATTTCTGGGACATTTGATTTAATCTCATGAAACATGGGACCAACACTTTGTTGTGTTTATATTTTTTATCCGTGTAAGACTTAGTCAGTTCTGAAATGTATCATTTTGTATGTACAGTAGTTGTTTCAAATAGTGATGGGAAACCAAGGCTTTCTGAAGGCATTGGAGCTTTCACCAAATTGTGCTGAAAAACGGTTCATTACTTCAAGCTTCATTTTCAGTGACATCTGCTTTCAGCAATAAATAGCAGCATGTGATTATCTCCACTGTTTTCATTAAAACTCTGTGGCGCAGTGGAAAGTCATTGGCTTTAGTAGCATATTGGAATACGAAGTTTGCATCTTAAATCATGCTTCCCTTCTTTGTCTTCAAGTTTACTATTTAAAAAAATGAAATTTATGGCATTATTTAGGAAGCTTAAGACAGAGGCTTATACTATACCAATATATATATATATATATATATACATATATATATTTGAACAACAGTGCAGAAAGTGTGGTTTCAATTTAAAAACAAATCTAAATAGTGTGCCTTCATCAGGATTCAAGCTCATACCCTTAAATATTGCATAGTTCCCTACTCTACCTGCTAAGCTACCAGTCAGGTGAAACTACATGTACAAAATCCTAACAATATTTGTAAGTACGGTGTCCAGTAGAGGTCAGTGTTCGAAAGCAGCTTGGAATCGAAGAAAGCACCTGAACCAAGGCGAAATCAGTGGAATCTCCCATTTTGCAACACAAGGTTTGAAAAAGCATGTGATCGAGCAACGCTTCAGACATTATTGATGACATACTTCTGAAAAATTGATATACGCATTGGTACACTGCTTCGAAGTTGGCTGCATAGCGATTTTGACGCATGCTTCAGACCGCCAGTATCAAACTTAACATCACTAGTTTCAAATGTATAGGGAGTTGACAACTTAACATTTTAAGACAGCCTAGTAGAAAACTTTGGTAAATTGAAACAACCAAAATGTTGTTTTTCTGACTAGCAAACACTTGTCCTCTCCTTTTAGGAATTTGTCAAAACCAATTGCGTAGCAAAAAATCTGTTGAAGCTTATTGATTTCACTAAAAGTATCATGTTCACTCAAGTTAGTAAATCTACATTTCCACTTATTTACTAGTTTGAAGAAACATAGATTCAGTTAACACAACACAAAATCCAGATTGGACTTGACATTTTACAGCAGCCTGGTAAGAAAATGTGTAAGTTGAATCAACAATTTTTTTGTACAGTGTATCTATTGTTATCTCCAAAGTTTTGGCATCTTCCATAAGAGACATACATTTTCTACATTGTAATGGACATGGTGCAACCTTCAGTAGGTAAACTACTGGCTAGCTACAGATTGTACACCAGATATTTTTGGTGTCCAATCCTGGGCATTACAAGAAAGCCCCATACAAATCGCCGCCATAGATTTTTAAACTAAGCTGTTCTTGGCAATACTTTCTTTGTTCTTGATTTGGTGAAAAAAGTATCTTAGAAATGTCAGTTTCCATTGCAGGTGGATCTACAAAAACCAGTGAAAACTGAAAGAAATTCAATCAATGTTTCGTACCGAGCGAGGAGGTTCCTTGCCATCTTATCTGCGGCCACAAGTAGAAGTAGATGACAGCGCGTCACACAGTGTGACCAAAACAATGATCTACACACATGCAAAAGGCATATCTCACTCGATACATGGCGGTAGTTTGTATGGGGCTTTCCTGTAACACCCAGTCATGGTCACCAAAAATCTTTGGTAACATGACATTATCTGGAGTACAATCTGTAGCTAACTGCTGGCAGACTCTGGCTACCATACAGCAAAGCCAAGTCAGCCCGTGGTCATCGTTCTCACATGCGAAGTGAAATGATAGCCTTCAATGACTGCTCATGATGCATGTCACAAATGACATGTGGTAACAGCACTCTGAATCCATCGGACATGAGCGACCAATAGAAACACAACAGCACAACAAAGTAGATAAACAACTTCCTTCAATTTTCTTTTCAGAATAGACACTTAGACACAAGCAAAGCAGTGAAGCAAGAAATTAGTGGGCAAAACCATTCATCTTGGGTCGATTGCAAAATGCAATCATATCACGCAATTATACTATTCATAAAATTGTCATATACACTGCTCAAAAAAATAAAGGGAACACTAAAATAACACATCCTAGATCTGAATGAATGAAATTATTCTTATTAAATACTTTTTTCTCTACATAGTTGAATGTGCTGACAACAAAATCACACAAAAATTATCAATGGAAATCAAATTTATCAACCCATGGAGGTCTGGATTTCACACTCAAAATTAAAGTGGAAAACCACACTACAGGCTGATACAACTGTGATGTAATGTCCTTAAAACAAGTCAAAATGAGGCTCAGTAGTGTGTGTGGCCTCCACATGCCTTTATGACCTCCCTACAACGCCTGGGCATGCTCCTGATGAGGTGGCGGATGGCCTCTTGAGGGATCTCCTCTCAGACCTGGACTAAAGCATCCACCAACTCCTGGACAGTCTGTGGTGCAACGTGGCGTTGGTGGATGGAGTGAGACATGATGTCCCAGATGTGCTCAATTGGATTCAGGTCTGGGGAACGGGTGGGCCAGTCCATAGCATCAATGCCTTCCTCTTGCAGGAACTGCTGACACACTCCAGCAGCCACATGAGGTCTAGCATTGTCTTGCATTAGGAGGAACCCAGGGCCAACCACACCAGCATATGGTCTCACAAGGGGTTGAGGATCTCATCTCGGTACCTAATGGCAGTCAGGCTACCTCTGGCGAGCACATGGAGGGCTGTGCGGCCCCCCAAAGAAATGCCACCCCACACCATGACTGACCCACCGCCAAACTGGTCATGCTGGAGGATGTTGCAGGCAGCAGAATGTTCTCCACAGCGTCTCCAGACTCTGTCACATGTGCTCAGTGTGAACCTGCTTTCATCTGTGAAGAGCACAGGGCGCCAGTGGCGAATTTGCCAATCTTGGTGTTCTCTGGCAAATGCCAAACATCCTGCACGGTGTTGGGCTGTAAGCACAACCCCCACCTGTGGACATCGGGCCCTCATACACCACCCTCATGGAGTCTGTTTCTGACCGTTTGAGCAGACACATGCACATTTGTGGCCTGCTGGAGGTAATTTTGCAGGGCTCTGGCAGTGCTCCTCCTGCTCCTCCTTGCACAAAGGCGGAGATAGCGGTCCTGCTGCTGGGTTGTTGCCCTCCTACGGCCTCCTCCACGTCTCCTGATGTACTGGCCTGTCTCCTGGTAGCGCCTCCATGCTCTGGATACTACGCTGACAGACACAGAAAACCTTCTTGCCACAGCTCGCATTGATGTGCCATCCTGGATGAGCTGCACTACCTGAGCCACTTGTGTGGGTTGTAGACTCATGTGTGGGTTGTAGTCTCATGCTACCACTAGAGTGAAAGCACCACCAGCATTCAAAAGTGACCAAAACATCAGCCAGGAAGCATAGGAACTGAGAAGTGGTCTGTGGTCACCACCTGCAGAACCACTCCTTTATTGGGGGTGTCTTGCTAATTGCCTATAATTTCCACCTGTTGTCTATTCCATTTGCACAACAGCATGTGAAATTTATTGTCAATCAGTGTTGCTTCCTAAGTGGACAGTTTGATTTCACAGAAGTGTGATTGACTTGGAGTTACATTGTGTTGTTTAAGTGTTCCCTTTATTTTTTTGAGCAGTGTATAAATACAGTACCAGTCAAAAGTTCGGACACACTGACTCGTTCCAGGTTTTCGTTTTATTTTATTTTTGACTATTTAATAGAAGACATCAAAACTATGAAATAACACATATCGAATCATGTATTAACCAAAAAAGTGAAAAAAATGAAATATATTTGCACACTCTTGCCATTCTCTCATCCAGCATCATAAGGTAGTCACCTTGAATGCATTTCAATTAACAGGTGTGCCTTGTTAAAAGTTAATTTGTGGATTTTCTTTCCTTCTTAATGCGTTTGAGCCAATCAGTTGTGTTATGACAAGGTAGGAATGGTATACAAAAGGTAGGCCTATTTGGTAAACTACCAAGTCCATATTATGGCAAGAACAGTTCAAATAAGCAAAGAGAAACATCATTCCATCATTACTTTAAGACATGAAGGTCAGTCAATCTGGAAAACTTTTGAGTTTCTTTAAGTGCGGTCGCAAAAACAATCATGTTCTATGATGAAACTGGCTCTCATGAGGGCTGCCACTGGAAAGGAAGACCCAGAGTTACTTTTGCTGTAGGGGGTATGTTCATGAAAGTTACCAGCTTCAGAAATTGCACCCCAAATAAATGCTTCACATAGTTCAAGTAACAGATATATCTCAACATGAACTGTTCAGAGGAGACTGCGTGAATCAGTCCTTCATGGTCGAATTGCTGCAAAGAAAACACTACTAAAGGACATCAATGAGAAGAAGAGACTTGCTTGGGCCAAGAAACCCGAGCAATGGACATTAGACCGTTGGGAATCTGTCCTTTGGTCTGTTGGGTCCAAATTTGCAAATTTTGGTTCCAACCGCCATGTTTTATTTATTTCAACTTTATTTAACCAGGTAGGCTAGTTGTTCTCATTTGCAACTGCGACCTGGCCAAGATAAAGCAGTTCAACACATACAACAACACAATAGGAACACATGGAATAAACAAACATACAATCAATAATACAATAGAAAAATATATATAAAGCATGTGCAAATGAAGTAGGCTGGCAAAGTAATTACAATACAGCAATTAAAAACTGGAGTGGTAGGGTGTAAATACAGTATGGGGATGAGGTAGATTGGATGGGCTATGTACAGGTGCAGTGATCTGTGAGCTGCTCTGACAGCTGGAGCTTAAAGTTAGTGAGGGAGATATGGGTCTCCAGCTTCAGAGATTTTTGCAGTTCGTTCCAGTCATTGGCAGCAGAGAACTGGAAGGAGAGACAGCCAAAGGAAGAATTGGCTATGGGGATGACCAGTGAGATATACCTGCTGGAGCGTGTGCTACGGGTGGGTGCTGCTATGGTGACCAGTGAGCTGAGATAAGACAGGGCTTTACCTAGCAGAGACTTGTAGATGACCTGGAGCCAGTGGGTTTGGCGACGAGTATGAAGCGAGGGCCGGCCAACGAGAGCATACAGGTCGCAGTGGTGGGTAGTATATGGGGCTTTGGTGACAAAACAGATGGCACTGTGACAGACTGCATCCAATTTGCTGAGTAGATTGTTGGAGGCTATTTTGTAAATGACATCGGCGAAGACGAGGATCGGTAGGATGATCAGTTTTACGAGGGTATGTTTGGCAGCATGAGTGAAGGATGCTTTGTTGCAAAAAAGGAAGCAGATTATAGATTTAATTTTGGATTGGACATGTTTAATGTGAGTCTGGAAGGAGAGTTTGCAGTCTAACCAGACACCTAGGTATTTGTAGTTGTCCACATATTCTAAGTCAGAACCGTATTGATGCAAGACGGGCGGGCAGGGGCAGGCAGCGAATGGTTTAAGAGCATGCATTGCAAGTTTTACTTGCATTTGGCATTGAAGCTCATCTGGACGTTAGTTAACACAGTGTCCAAAGAAGGGCCAGAGGTATACAGAATGTTGTCGTCTGTGCAGAGGTAGATCAGAGAATCACCAGCAGCGAGAGTGACATCATTGATGAATACAGAGAAGAGAGTCGGCCCGAGAATTTAACCCTGTGGCACCCCCATAGAGACTGCCAGAGGTCCGGACAGGCCCTTTGATTTGACATACTGAACTCTATCGGAGAAGTAGTTGGTGAACCAAGCGAGGCAATCATTTGAGAAACCAAGGCTGTTGAGTCTGCCTATAAGAATGTTGTGATTGAGTCGAAAGCCTAAGCCAGGTCGATGAATACGGCTGCACAGTAATGTCTCTTATCGATGGCGGTTATGATATCCTTTAGGAACTTGAGCATGGCTGAGGTGCACCCATGACCAGAACTGAAACCAGATTGCATAGCGGAGAAGGTACGGTGAGATTCTAAATGGTCGGTAATCTGTTTGTTAACTTGGCTTTCAAAGACCTTAGAAAAGCAGGGTAGAATAGATATAGGTCTGTAGCAGTTAGGGTCTAGAGTGTCTCCCCCTTTGTAGAGGGGGATGACCGCGGCAGCTTTCCAAATCATGGGAATCTCAGACGATACAAAAGAGAGGTTGAACAGGCTAGTAATAGGGGTTCAACAGTTTCGGCAGATAATTTTAGAAAGAAAGGGTCCAGATTGTCTAGCCCGGCTGATTTGTAGGGGTCCAGATTTTGCAGCTCTTTCAGAACATCAGATATCTGGATTTGGGTGAAGGAGAAGTGGGAGAGGTTTGGGCGAGTTGCAGTGGGGAGCGCAGGGCTGTTGACCGGGGTAGGGGTAGCCAGGTGGAAAGCATGGCTAGCCGTAGAAAAATGCTTATTGAAATTCTCAATTATTGTTGATTTCATCAGTAGTGACAGTGTTTCCTAGCCTAAGTGCAGTGGGCAGCTGGGAGGAGGTGTTCTTATTCTTTACTTTACAGTCCCCCAAAACGTTTTTTGAGTTTGTACTACAGGATGCAAATTTCTCTTTGAAAAAGCTAGCCTTTGCTTTCCTAACTGACTGAGCATATTGGTTCCTAACTTCCCTGAAAAGTTGCATATCAGGGGGGCTATTTGACGCTAATGCAGAACACCACAGGATGTTTTTGTGCTGGTCAAGGGCAGACAGGTCTGGAATTTTTTTTAATGGAGCATGCGTATTTAAGATGGTGAGGAAGGCACTTTTAAAGAATATCCAGGCATCCTCTACTGACGGGATGAAGTCAATGTCATTCCAGGATACCCCGTCCAGGTCGATTAGAAAGGCCTGTTCGCTGAAGTGTTTTAGGGAGGGTTTGACAGTGATGAAGGGTGGTGATGCAGGCAATGAGTCAGTGATCGTTGAGAAATTGTTTGAAAACAGCAAAGGTGTATTTGGAGGGCAAGTTAGTTAGGATGATATCTAAGAGGGTGCCCCTGTTTACGGATTTGGGATTGTACCTGGTAGGTCCGTTGATAATTTGTGTGAGATTGAGGGCATCAGCTTAGATTATAGTATGGCCGGGGTGTTGAGCATGTCCCAGTTTAGGTCACCTAGCAGCACGAGCTCAGAGGATAGATGGGGGGCAATCAATTTACATATGGTGTCCAGGGCACAGCTGGGGGCAGAGGGTGGTCTATAACAAGCGGCAACGGTGAGAGACTTGTTTATGGAAGTAGAAGCTCAAATTGTTTTGCTGCAGACCTGGATAGTAAGACAGAACTCTGCAGGCTATCCCTGCAATAGATTGCAACACCGCCCCCTTTGGCAGTTCTATCTTGGCGGGAAATGTTATAGTTAGGGATGGAAATTTCAGGGTTTTTGGTGGTTTTCCTAAGCCAGGATTCAGACATCCGGGTTGGCAGAATGTGCTAAATTAGCGAATAAAGCAAACTTAGGGAGTAGGCTTCTAATGTTAACATGCCAAGGCTTTTACGGTTACAGAAGTCAACAAATGAGAGAACCTGGGGAGTAGGAGTGGAGATAGGCACTGCAGGTCCTGGATTAACCTCTACATCACCAGAGGAACAGAGGAGAAGCAGGATAAGGGTACAGCTAAAGGCTATAAGAACTGGCTGTCTAGCACGTTCGGAACAGAGAGTTAAAGGAGCAGGTTTCTGGGCATGATAGCATAGATTCAAGGCATAACGTACAGACAAAGGTATGGTAGGAAGGAGTACATTGGAGGTAAACCTAGGCATTGAGTAATGATGAGAGAGATATAGTCACTAGAGACGTTTCAACCAGGCGATGTCATCGCATATGTAGAAGGTGGAAAAACATGGTTGGTTAAGTCATATTGAGCAGGGCTAGAGGCTCTTCAGTGAAATAAGACCGTAATCACTAACCAGGACAGTAATGGAGAAGGCATATTGATATTAGGGAGAGACATGCGGAGCCAAGTGAATCGTATGGGTCCAGTGAGTGGTTGGGCTGGCTGGGGACACGGCGATTCAGATAGTTAGCAGGCCGGGGCTAGCAAGCTAGCAGTTAGAAGGCCGGGGCTAGCAAATTAGCAGAAGGGCCTTAGAGGGACATCGTGATGGGGGAAGTCTGTTTTTGCCTCCTCGTGCGGTGACGTCGATAGACCAGTCGTGGAATTAGCATGGTTCCAAGTAGCAGAGGGGTCCAAGTCCAATTGGCAAAATGTGTATAGTGGTCCAACAAACTGGCCGATGGATCAGCTAACAGTCCAATATGCTTTAGATAGCTAGCAGGCCGCGGTTAGCAGAATGGGCCTTCAGGGGACATCGCGCCTGAGGGGCCTGTTGGAATCCTCGGGGAGATTATGTCGGTATTCCAATCGTGAAGGATCGCCAGGGTTCCGTATCCCATACCGGCAGTAGAAAGGGTCTGGATATTGTAGCCAAGGAGTGGGATTCAGGAGTAGCCCAGGAGCCCTCACCGGGAGATTGGCCTAGCATGGGCTAGCTCCAGGCTAATTGGTGCTTGCTCCGGGACAAAAGCGTTAGCCAGGAGTAGTCAACCCGGGTTGCGGTTAGCTAGCTGCGATGGTCCAGATGAAAAGGTTCAGAGTTTGCGGTAGGAAACCGGGGATATGGAGAGAAAAATAGGTCCGATATGCTCTGGTTTGAAACGTGTTGTAAGAACTGGCGAGAGCTTTCCGAGCTAAAGGTTAGCTGATGACCGCTAGCAGTGGTTAGCTGACTGATAGCTGGTAGCTGTTAGCTTCAGTTGAGTTCCGATGTAAGTAGAAATACTTTAGAAAAAAAACAGATGCACACCACATTGGGTGAGGCGGGTTGCAGGAGACTATTTTGAAGTTGAGGTTTAGGAAAAATATTAAAAAGAATGCGAAGAAAAAGATAAAAAGATATATACATGGGACAAGACAAGACAAAGACGTCTGACTTCCACGCCATCTTGGATTATGTCTTTGTGAGATGCTGGTGACACTGTCAGTAACTTATTTAAAATTCAAGGCACACTTAACCAGCATGGCTGCCACAGCATTCTGCAGCGATACGACATCCCATCTGGTTTGCGCTTAGTGGGACTATAATTTGTTTTTCAACAGGACAATGACCCAACACACCTCCAGGCTGTGTAAGGGCTATATGACCAAGAAGGAGAGTGATGGAGGGCTGCATCAGATGACCTGTCCTCCACAATCACCCGACCTCAACCCAATTGAGATGGTTGGGGATGAGTTGGACCGCAGAGTGAATGAAAAGCAGCCAACAAGTGCTCAGCATACAGTGGGACAAAAAAGTATTTAGTCAGCCACCAATTGTGCAAGTTCTCCCACTTAAAAAGATGAGAGGCCTGTAATTTTCATCATAGGTACACTTCAACTATGACAGACAAAATGAGAAAAAAAAAAAATTGGGAAAATCACATTGTAGGATTTTTAATGAATTTATTTGCAAATTATGGTGGAAATCCCAGAAGCCTACCATCAGTAGGCTACTAGTGAATTGTGGTACTTTAAGGCCTTTAGCTAATGGACACTCCCCTTTGACCTCTCACTGGTCTAGCTTTGATGCCACAAAAGCTAATTGGCTCATCTTTGTGCATGGACCTATCTTTGGGTTAGGACTGACATTGTCATTGATAAGATACCTTAAACAAAATGCTAAATATGTTTTATTTCAGTAATATTAATTAGGTCTATAATGTACTACTTAAACAAGCTGTGATTAAATGCATGCATAATCTAGTCTACCTCTGTCATGTCTTAGATAGTACTTCATTTTACTATGGAAACATTTTGCTCTATTTATAAATGCCTTATTCATAAGTGTGAAAAAGATGCAGTCCGCTGAGGGGAGAACAAATCGAGAGGTTAAGGTCATGTGCTCTGTGGTTTACATTTTCCGTTTCTGATGCTGACGCAAACAGCAGACAGTGGTTGTCAGAGGATACGCTTGATCAACCTCATCTGTATCTTTCTTCTCGTTGCTACCTCTGCATTCTGGCACTTTAGTTGAGAGGAAGCTCTCGAAGGTGATCTAATTCTAACAAAAAACCTTTCAGCATGTTTCAGAACAGTGCATTCCAGAATTCTCCAACCTGCCTGTTCTAAAATGCAGACTAAGGGCACTGTAATGGGCAGGAGGGTTGTTATTATTTGCAATTCAAGGAACTACAATGGGAAGAATCCAGTCTATATTTCCTCTGGGTCACATTGCTCGAATGATCTCCCTCTCTCTCACGCTCCATCTCTCGGTAGATGATTAAATCAAGTTTGCTGGGATGGCTATAACCTCCAGGGAACTATTTGCCTTTTGAGCTGGAGCAATGGTACATAACCCAGGGCAAGACTCATTGCTACCAGTGAGTCAGGGGTGGGATGGCCTGCTGGCATGTCACTTGCAACACTGAAGACCTCTTGTGTTAAGAGTGTGGATAAACTTGTTTCACAAAATGGTGGATCGCAGCCAATCCCTACTGGGTTGTGGTTTAAGATTGTGCTATGGATGGAACCATTGGTTTGTTAATATAATGATTCACAAGACCATTTTGGTGGGTCAAGGCATTAATAAGTAAAGGAACACTGTGCTTATTGGGGTGCATGCATAAAATATCTTACAATTAAGTAAGATCTGATAGAGGTACACCCATCTAGGACTGGGTCACACCCCCTTTCCCTCTAGAACAGACTGAATTATTCAGGGCATTCTACAAGGTATTAGAAACGTTCCACAGGGATGTTCGTCCATGCTGACGCGATGGCATCATGCAGTTGCTGCAGATTGGACAGCGATACATTCTTGCTGCGAACAGCCTGTTCCATCTCTTCCCAAAGATGCTCTATTGGGTTGAGGTCTGGGGACTGACCAGGCCATTCAAGTAAACTAAACTCGCTGTCATGTTCCAGGCAATGTTTTTCCACTCCTCAATTGTCCAGTGTTGATAATCACGTGACATCGAGCCGCTTCTTGTTTTTAGCTGATAGGAGTGGAATCCGGCGTGGTCGTCTGCTGCAATAGTCCATCCGTAACAAGGATCAACAATGTGTGCGTTCCGAGATTGCCGTTCTGCACACCACTGCAGTTATTTGTCTGTTTGTGGCCCGCCGGTTAGTTTACCCGATTCTTGCCATTCTCCTTTGACCTCTCTCATCAACAAGCTGTTTTCGCACACAGGACTGTCGCTGTAAAGTTTTTTGTTTGTCGCACCATTCTTGGTAAAACCCTAGACCCTGTCGTGTGTGAAAAGCCCAGGAAGGGGGCCATTTGAGATACTGGACTCGACGCGCCTGGCACCGACTCACACTCAAAATCGCTTAGGTCACTTCGATGTCTGCCTGCTTTATATAGCAAGCCACGGCCACGTGACTCACTATCTGTAGGAACGATCCAATTTCGTGAATGGGGTGGTGTACCTAATAAACTGTCCGGTGAGTGTATATGGGGCGGCAGGTAGCCTTGTGGTTAAGAGTGCTGAGATATTAACTGAAATGTTGCTGGTTCGAATCCCTGAGCCTACTCACTGAAAATGATATTTGTGCCCTTGAGCAAGGCACTCAACCCTAATTGCTCCTGTAAGTCACTCTGGATAAGAGTGTCTGCTAAATGACTAAATGTATGTTTAATTTAATACAATTATAATTAACATCCTATTTCTGCAAGTAGAAAGTCCATTCTAGAATTAAGTGGTGTGTTAAAATAGCAAAAACCACGTACGCCTCTATAAATTCAATTACAGTGTGAATGTTCTCTTGAGGGAACAAAGTGTTCTGTCTTATCACTGATGACATCAAATTCTGTGCCATAATGCCACACCATTCAATTTGCATAACCTCAAAAAGACTCCCAGCTGTACACAGTTCTGCAACTGAAAAGGAGCCTTTTGTCTTTTTTTGTCTGGTGTGTGTACATGGATGTCACAATGTGGAAAATTAGCTATTTTACTTCAATAATAACACTGAAAAGTTGTTCACTTTTTTTTTTAAACAAATGTTTATTTTCTTTAAACAAAGCCCAATACACGATTGAAGCAAAACTGGGGAATATTGGTAAATTGCACACAACGTTTCTGTAACAATCACCTCACAGGTGAATGTGTCAACTGAGGGAGAAAAGAAAAGTCTAACCCTCAAAATGGTGCAGATTTTTCCAAAGAAAAGAGTGTAGAACGAGACGACACTTTGGACAAATGTAAAACAAACAAGACCAGCCTGGGATCAAACTACATTTATACAACAAACTTGAAAAGGTATAAAGGTATACTGTAGTACAATGGTTATTTGTCCCAGAGGTGGCATAGTAGTTTGAATCCAAACTTGCTTCGTTTTAGCTGGTTCAGAAGTTATTGGCCTTGACCAATGCGAGCAAAGCAAAAGAGAAACAGTTAACGTCAAATGTGAGAGAAAACAATTCATCTTAATGTGTCAAAATAAATTCCACATGATGATAATTTTGGTCACACACTGACACAAAACTGTTACACAATGTGAACACATCTCGTACACATTGCACTGACTATAAGTTTGTTTACGCTTTGTCGAAATTCCACTCCCAGGGGGGCTCACAAAAGGTAATGGGGTCATACACGTAAGAAGGAAAAATATGCATTGTTGTAAACAGAACCCACACCAAAAGACACCGCTCGCGTTGCCCTGTTTAACACATGCATACTATTCCACCCAGAGAGAAAAAAATGTTTATCCAACATTGGCAACACTTCTTTTCCCCCGAATGAAACATATCTAATGCCTCTCTTTCTCTTCAACCTTTAAGTATACCATGAGATTTGTGGAAATTTACTCCCTGCAAATATATAGGTATAATAGTGGTGCCAGATTGAAATGTCTCACTAGCCATTTATGTCAAAGGGAAGGGGGAATTAAAAATACAATTGAATAGGTTAATTCTCACACGACACATTTATTTCATGTTTCTAATAGGGATAGATGATGTAGAGGGTTACATTTGCCAACAATGCCAGCCAGTGTAGATTTAAACAAATTACTTTAAGGCAAGTAGGCCTACCTTTGAAAGAAAATGTCACCAAACTAAAATAATTTGATTTAATTTTTAAATCGACTGGGCTTGGATGAGAGTCTAATTCAAAGTTAATCATAATATTTTATAATGAAAAATCCACACATGCTAACGGTGTACTATAGATTAACACCCTAATTTAGACTCATGGACATCGAGGAGTCGAAAAATTGTTTTGGGAAATGTGCAGCGGTGACACCAATGTTTACTAGTGGGTTGGCAGCTAAATGTGGGCACTTTCTCCAAGTAACAGAACCACTTGGTATACAATGTCGTATGAGAATAAGCAATCACGGACTATTTGAAATGAGTTGATCCACCCACGTAAACAACTCCAAAGATTTTCTGATACAGAAAAAAATACAATGTGGACAATGCATAGGGGAAGATAAAATGTCTCCCAATTGATCTTTTTAATAACAATTTCCATCATTTCAAGACACCGATTTGCTCTGATTTCCTTGGGGGAAAGGTTATATAACAAAATAAATCTATACTGTTGTTTCCATGGATGGTTGAAAAGGTGAGTACAACATGCACCATTATGATTGCAGTAATCAACAAATATTCCCATCATTTTAAATGGCACACTATCCCCTGTATACTATAAGGAATAGGGTGCCACTTGGGATGCTACCGTTGTTTCGACAAAGACCTAAAAACACGTGGCTATGTTAGAAATATTTCTTGTGACTGAAGCAACTGTCAAATACTCAAAAGGCTCTGCCTGAGAACATCCGTTTGAAGCAAAAAAAAGTACTAATAAAATACTCATCTTTTCCATCTTTATATCCGTTGCTGATAAAGTCATTTGTAATAAAGTATATGTTACTATTATTTACTTTCTTAAAAATCTGAAGCAGTTTTTATCGTGGCATTTTGACACAAAATATCCTCTTGGATATTTACATGGGAAATAAACTTTCTCAAGCATTAAAAACAAGCTTATATTATGGGTTTGCAACAGCATAAAAACAACTTTGTAGAAATAAGGGAGATACATAATTGCATAGCAGATTAGGACATAACTGAACAGTAACTGAGCTTTTTTTTGGTATGGTGCGGTAGGTTTGCTGTGTACTGACGTTCCCCTCTGTATATATACATAATGAAGTATTTCCATTTCAAGTCTGTCCATATTTTCACTCATCCACAGTAGAGAACAGTTTAGTCTCTGCACTGTAAGTCCGTAGGAGTCTTTTCAAGAAAACGATTATACTTTGTCAAAAGTGCCATTTTGCTACATTTATCAGCTGATCCATGGTCTGTCACTGAACACTTACACACACACACACACAAGTGTGTTAGACACCCCCAACAGCTTTCAGATACTGTGAGTTTTGGTCACATGGACACACAGACACCCGTAGGGGGATAGACTTGAAAGTAAAAACGCAAGAAGGGGGAAAAGAAAAAGAAAAAATGATGCACTCAAGTTTTATCTGCGTTTTGACATTCCAGCTGGTAAAGCTTTGAAAAGAACAAGCACCATTAGGAAAAGGCCTCCAATGTCCTCCGCTGGGGAGAGAGTTCAGCAGTTTCACCTCGACTCTGCGCTCCCACAATACGCACGAGAGACAAGACTACATTCAGGCTCTCGCCACTGTTCACAGTCAGTTCACAGTCACTGAAATGTTTTCAGGCTTCGTTTTGCGTTAGTCTCTTTAGTCCTTTCCTCTCTCGTGGGTCAAACGTCTGTTAGTAGGCAAGACACGGGCCTAGTTTTTAATTATTATTATTTTTTAAATCTTTGAGTCCAAAGTCCGAGCACAATATATAAATATACATTTTTAGGAAAACAAGTCTCTTTCATGTTTTTGCCCAACTGAATGGCCAGGAGGGTCCTCACCGCTTCTGCTGTGCGTAGACGGGGTGCGCTAGCGTAACATTCAGAGAGTCATTGTGCTGGACCAGTGACGTGTGCTGATAGTGGAGGACCAGTTCTTTGAGCGAGTTGTACAGGTTGTAAGGTTCGGCAAAGCCAAACCCTGAGGGCGTCTTGTTGATGACACAGTGCTTCACCTCACCTTCCACACTGGAGAGGAGAGACGGAGAAGGAGAGAAACGTCAAGTCATATTCTATTAGGTCAGATTGTACTTTTTTGTTCCCAGCACTAGGGCACACATGACTCTACGACTTGACTAATCATCAAGCCCTTGGTCACACGAGGTTCACTCTAGACATGGTTGAGCTGCAGTGTCTACACCTGTTCCTGTAAAGTCTACAGTCTCTGAATTTGTGTTTGCAGTGCCAACGTCAATGTGCTGAACAGTGTAGAAGCAAACAGCTTGACTTCAGGTTGAGGTAAACAGAAAGGGTGTAGGTGCAGCACAGTCTGATCCTTCAAGGGAACACTGTCAAGCTACAGCCATACAAACGCTGAGGTAAATTACATTGCATCAGTAACCAAATGCTGGTAGGGTCATTTCAGGATCAGGTAGATGCTTACATGACTATACTATAGAACGAAAGTAGAATGAGTACAAGGTCTTTATACGTACACAACACTGCAGGCGTAGCATCCTGCCTTGCTGCTGTCTCGGACCAAGAATGTTCCGTCTCTCTTCCCCCGGAGGAGTGCCTCAGCCTGCAGCCGGTTGATGTTGCCCAGCTTCCAGGAGCGCTCGTCGTGGTGCGGGAGGTCCTCATCGTCATCCACCATAGAGTATTGACTGGAGAACATAGATGGACGGAGGGAGTTAGGCACTTAAAGTTTGAAATCAAATGGCAAACCATTTAACAATGGTGCGATGCGATTCCCCATTGCTTGTCCCATAACTTTGCCAACGTTAGATACCAGGAACATAAAAATGTATGGAAGGTCAGTCTATAATACTCACTCTTCCGTGTTCTCGTTCTTGATTTCCAGCCACTCGTTGAGCTTCTTCTGCCTGACACCCTTCTGGGTCAACCACCTGGAATACAAGAACCATGACAAGACCGATTAGAGACTGGTAGTATCGAGACCTTTACAAGACGTTCCCATCACCAGAAAAATAAAGTTACTTGAATTGATTTGAAACTAGGAGGTGATACTTACATGAGGTACTGATCCCTGGTCTTGCGGAGCTGGATGAGGTCGGGCTTGATGCTGTTCATCCGTTTGTCGATCTCTCGGTAGTCAGCGGCCTGCTTCTTCAGATCCTCCTCCAGACGCCGCTTGCTGTCCACGATCTCACTGATACGAGACTTCAGCTTCTCATAGTTGCCCATGATCCTGAGGAAAACAATCACTCAGTTATGAAGCATTAAGAAGTTGATCAGATAAGAAAACAATGTCCAAATGTAATTTTTTGGGCAGTTTTTTTGGGGGGTCTAGATCAAGCCCTTACCTCTGGATCTCCTTGTCATTGCCTTCCCTCCTGAACTTCTCAATGTACTCTTTGCTGTACCGCTCTTGCGTTTGGCACTGCTCCTCGAAGATCTTGATGGTTTCGTTGAAGGCTTCGATCGCTGTCCTCTTCATTTGGATTTCCTGGGACGTCCTGGTGTACTCCTCGTAGAGGCGGTCATACTCTCGGTTTTTCTCCTGATACTGCTGGTGGTACTCATGGAGCTTCTTCCCCACAGCCTCGATGTTGTCCTCCTTCACCACCTGATCCTGAGAAGGGGAGGCGAAGAAATGGAGTAGAGCTGTAGATCTACAGTGACTCATTTGCCAAGGCTTTTGAGCTATGACGCATTGTGTGAAAAGTCCTAAACAAATACATTTTATGATCATGCTGACGGTTACCTGCTGGTGTTTGGAGACGGGGAACTGCAGCTTGACGTCTAGCTTGGGGTTGTATTGGGCCAGCGACTCATTGCGGTAGTGGTTGATGAGCTCCACTACTGAGTTGAAGGTCAGGGGGTCCGAAAAGCCGTATTTCCCATCCCGGTGGAATATCTTGATCAGCTTATTGTTACCCCCTTTTCTGTAAGTGGAGACCAATAGGGAGGGGGGACCAAATAAAAATGAAATATTCAACAAACACTAGTTATAGAGGAGGTGCGAAGTGAGTCTTTTTCGAGGGAAGGAAAAAGACTTACCTCAAAGTGAGCGTGTAGTCGCCGTGCATCTTGGTGGAGGCATCACGGACCAAGAACGTACCGTCGGCCGTGTCCCTCAGCTTCTCGTTGACCTCCTCGCGGGAGATGTCTCCCCAGTACCATTCGCCGTCCTGCAGCGCCATGTTGTTGTTCATACCGTTGTTAGTGACAGCAGGGGCTGTGGGTTTGGGCGGCTTGGGAGGTAGGGCTGTATTGTTCGAGAGGGGAGAGAGAGGGCTGCTTAGTTCATGTGATGATGATACAGTCAATTGCCTATTGCATTAAAACAGGAGCATGTCGTTATCAGGAGTGATGTCACCCCTGGCATAGTCTATATAATGTAATGCTAAGCCAGTATGCCAGGGGGGAGCTGAAAGGGGTTGTAGAAATATATTTTACTCTAGCTGCGAGTGGAAAATATTATTCCATTTGCTTAGTGGACAATTAAGAGAGCCATTTGAACCTGATCAAACGTCTGCGGCAGTTAGAACAGTGGGAGGATACGGCTTTCTACCTCCAATCCTTTCCACTTGATTACATTGGGCTGAAAGAAAAACACTGCTCTCCAACATTGAGAGAGAGAGCAAGAAAGAGAGCGCAAGTGAGAGAGAGAGAAAAAAAAGAGTGAGTGAGTAAGGGAGAATGGATTACATTCAAGAAAAAAAAATAACCCCCTTCACTCCTCCGTGTTGGGACCTAACCATAAATCGCAACAACGAGAAATCAACCCCATCTGTTGCCCCAATTACGCCGCACACAGATAATCTCTGCCTTTCTGCAAAACGGCCACAAAAAAAGGGAAAAAATAAATGACACTGCATAATTTCAGACCTAATGGAGCGCAGCTTTGGGCCTGCAGCTCAAATGCAAAAAGCTGTAAACCATTGCAGAATCATCATGTAAATACTATAACTCAGCCACATATCCACCAATATAACTGTCTGTAGAGAAACCAATGAACCCACCAAGCTCCATGGTCGAAAAAACCTCATATCACCACGTTGCGTTGAACACATCCAGTCCCTTCTCTTCCAAATGGTTTCTTCTAAGCAACAGCATTCTCCCTAATGCAAATTCCCCCATTCCTATTTCATGCTGCTAGCACTCAGAATCAATAAGCCCTAATCGCTGCATTGGAATGGTTAATCACACGAATGACTCAGGCTCACTCGATATAGCTGCCACTCTTTCAGAGGTGCAGGCAGGAGGGAGCTGAGCTGAAATGGCAGAAGGCTATTTTTAAACGTACTAGAGCTGCTTCACTCTCTTTGTTCCCCATCTGCCTGCTGTCCTGCTGCAGCGTACCTCAGACTTCAACGTAGCAGGAGAGACACCGAGCCATGGGCATAATATACATATTTATAACATGAGCCATATCCATGGCGATGGAATAATGTATGCAAATGGGCTGTTCCCTTTAGCTGGATTTCGCCAAACGCTGGATCTTTCCGAAAGCCTACTGGTTGCAGCAGTGCCTAAATCCACGGATCCAGAAGAGGTGATCAGAGATGGCCAGAGGGTATGGCAATGCAGGCAGTAGTTGTGGGCTGACAGCCAAGGTGACATTTCACCGCCACCAGAACTCACCATTTGCCTTAGGAACTTCCTGCGCTGCTGCTAGCCTTAGACCATCGTACCCCCTGCCATACAATGTCTCGGCACGCATTGAGACAGACTTGTCATGCAACACCCAGCGTTAATGAGCTAAGTCAGTTTGCCTACCTGGAGGGTCCATCTCTAGGTAAAATAAAGGTTCAGAATCGACGTCAAACTCGGGTCTCAGACAAGAGTCCTCCAAATCCTCCCATGTTTCAGAGACAGCCTTGTTGCACATTTGAATGATACAATCGTAATCCGTTCTGAATGGAGCCCTGCTCTCTTCGTACGACCACCTCAAAAACCCATTTTAAAAAGCCGTCTTGAAAGGCAGCTTGCCTGCTTCCTTGCTCAGTAATGTGTTACATCACTTACCACAGCCAATTGCGCGGGGGGGGACTGTCAACAACAACTCCTGCATCTTTAATTTCCTGAAAGCGATGATGTCATTTTGAAAGCTCACTGGCCTTTTCCCATTTTAAGTTGCTGCTGCTATCCCTCAATGTGCACAGTCCCTGTAGTGCAGATCAGTGTCTATACAGACTAGAACACAAACAGGCTAAAATAGCCCTATAATAATCTGTTTAGTACACAGCATCCTTTCCAGAGATAGATCCGACTATAGCTGCTGTGAACATCTTCTCATAGCTCTAACGCAGTTGGAGTGAAACGAATCTGCAGCCTTCTCTCTTTCTCTCCTGCTCTGTAGCTCTCAGCCCTCCCTCCCGCAGGTTGCTCAATCCCTCCTCCCCGCGCGTGTCGTGTACCGGTTTAGTCCAGCCCACTGTTGGCACAGAGACAAAACCAGCTCTGCTGCTGCTGCGGCACGTAGGCAGGCCAGGCAGAGCAGCTCCACTACACGTCCTAAAGCCTTTGCCCCGGTCACAGCCACCCACTTACCACCACCAGTCACCCGGAGGCTCCAAAATACACCAGTAATTCTCCGGGGGGGATTATTGGGCAGAAGAGGAGGGGGGAATGGAGTCTTTCCAAAGGCAGCTTGGGAATGATGAAATAGGCCACATTGACTGAAAGTATACCAGATAAAAGCTTATCGGAGTGATAAGGACGACAGTTTTTACCTGGGTATTACTTTTTTAAGGGCATGTGATCTCATTTAAAAAGAACAGCTAGCTACATGCACTAAATCCAAGTAAAGAAAACCCTACATTATTCAACTTGTGCTTCATATTCATGGGCTTATTTATTTTTTGCTCGGTAGTAAATCATTGTAAAATTGCCTCTGAAACGGTACATTCTGCACTGTTGTCCCTAGATAAATCAGCGTGCCGTCCTGACCACACAGAAAGGCGGCAGGGTGATCTATGGGGCCTGTATGAACCAACAGTCTCTAAAAGTACAGCAGCGGAGAGCGAGCGAGCGATGGCTTGAGGAAAACCTGTTCTCCTTGACGGCTCCAGGAGACTGGCCATAAAATAAAAATACATTTAAAAAAAAACCTGTCAGTCTCGTTTCTGTCCCATAGCCTGCTCCACTGTTACCCAGCACATTTATTTAACATTTTCTATCTGGCCTATACATCTATCTAAAAATTCATTGTCTCAAGGTTTTGCTGAAGCCCTTGCATTAGCAATAAACCCTTGAAACTTATCCAGTGTGTCAGATTTGCAACGATTCAAGATCTCAAACTTACGTTGCAAGTTGTGCATGTTCTGGTATAAGGCACCAGTGGTGTGTCTTTTGTTTAAATCTCCCAATAACGGTGTGTAAAATCCAAACAGACAGAGCTCTAGATAGAACTCTCTCAAGTCCTTCTGAAAATGTCCATTCCGTGGCTTAAACAAGATTATTTTACTTTGGTTCTTAGAGAGGTGACGGTCCGTTCAGCGGTACTTAATGAAATCCAGGTAATCCGGTAACTCTCTGGCTTGGCTTGGAGGCAGGTGCTTGCCTGACTGCCTGGCTTGCTCCTTGATCTGACACGGGTGGTGTAACAGTGAGAGGGCTGCGTGCCTCTCTGTACAGCTCCCCCTCCCCCTCCCTCCCTTCCTCTCTAAATGTTATGCCAGGCTGAGGAGGGCTGTGCGAGTGGGGACCGCTGGTTAAAGAGGAACTGCCTTCAAAAAGCAACAAAACCCTTTGAAAACGACCTATGTGGCATCGATATGAGTCAGAAACCGTTATTCTAGTGCCAAAATTTACCTCAAGGTGTAAATAGGATAATTTTGGTCACAACAGGTATATGAAGGTTGGGCAGTGATTTGACGATTTACATTTCCCCACTAACACAGGGTGAACAGCTGCAGTGATTGCTCTATATCCAATAGCATAGACAGTGAGACAGACCTGCCCAATAGCCAGACCTTGTTTACACATCGCGCATCTTTTAACTTGAGAAATACTGCGCCCACCAAACACCTTAGATGTAAAATAGCTCAACTAAAACATCCTCCAAGAAAATAGTCTAAATTAATGACAGATTTCTTGAGTTACATTAGATTCATTCAGGGGATTTTGAGGAATAGGAAATAGGCTACTTCCAAGACTGAAATGTCCTTTTTCTAATGAGCAACAGAAAAGCACACGTGCCAATCGGCGTGTTCAGTGGCTCTAATGATTAGCTGAGCTGCTGCCTTGCTGTTGACCCTGTCTGCCCACTCTGAAACCTGGCCCTAGTGCCGACCGAAGGGGGGGGTGGGGGTCAGTCTTATGATTAACTCGCACAGGTTCAAATATTTGCTGAGCTGGGCACTTTGGGGGCTGGGAGGGGTGTGTGGAAGGAGCCAGCGGGGAGGGGGGGCGGGGTTAGAAGGGTGAGGCAGAGGGGAGAGCAGTGTGGGCCTAGGAAGTAGGAGCAGCCGCCGGGCTTACGCCTCAATCTCACGACAGTGTCACTGCATCAATGATGCGTAAATAAATTCAGCAGTCAAACATTTTTTTCAATATGTAATCCAAACATTTGTGGATGTGTGTGTAACAAAAGTTCAACATTTCGCCTTTATCCTACTATTTCTGTCCAGTTGACGCATACAATTTCATACGTGTTGAATAAATTCAACATACACGCCACACAGAATGCACTGAAACTGCAAGGCATTGGTTGGTGCAAGGCAAACGCAGCGCTCCATTGGAAATGAATGTACTTCTGGTGTACCAAAACACAATGACGCTGTCAGTCTGATCGTGGTGTAACAAGAGGTGCTCTGTGGAACGGACCGAGTTTCCAGCCAACCCAATCTAAGTGGCCTTTGGCTGCTTACTTAAAAATAGGCTCCCAGTAACTGGGAGGAGGCATACAGACACGCACACAGACAGACAGACTATCATTCAGAGAAACACGTATTTGCAGACAGTACACATACCCACACTTTCGTAGAAAGTCTCACACGTGCTCTCAAAAGATCCCCACGTACACACGTGTGGTGTTAAACACAACTGAATGACAAACTGCTCCCCTCCGAGTCCAACCTACCTGGTATGTATGCGTGTTTCACGAGTGTCGGTGCATGGCACATAGTGTGTGTGTGTGTGTGTGTGTGTGTGTGTGTTTGACACAGGAAGGGACCTGGCTGGTTCAGCAGAGAGAGAAGTCAAAGCGTGCGGTGTTGAGTGTTCGTGCTCGTCCTTGCCCACCAGCCCGCCCACCTCCCCCGTCGGCCCATTGCTCCTGCAGGTGTGAACTACAGACAGCAGCCCGAGCGAGATGGATGTTAGAAATAGGCCCCGACAGATAATACAACTTTTTAAAACAGTGACAGCCAGGCAATGGGCCCCCGGGCTGCCTAAAGGCTGTTTCAACAAGCAACTGTAAGAACACAACCGTGCCACGCAACATTGTGCACTCCCACACGAGAACGCTAGCTTAGTCCACACCCCACCGATTATGTGGGGGAAAAAATATATATATATATCATAGCTTTTCCCACAATATGGTTTCATTCCGTCACAACATGAATTGATGAAATGTTCAAACTTTAGTTCTGTGTATTTCTGGCCACGGTACAGTCTAACATAATTAAAACCGATGGTTCTTCTGTGCACAGCACGTTTGATGGAATCCACCTAAAAAAAAACACTACATCAACTATTCACTTTGATCTCAACAAGCCACTGATTTCCTGTTCAAAAGGGGAAGGTGGCTCTACCCTCGGCACCAAACCAAAAATGAACACAACCCCTTCTTACACAACACAGTTTAAGATCCCATTATTGAGGCTATGGGTTAAAGGGACACTTTAGGATGTTGGCAATTAAGCATGTTATCTGCTTCCCCAGAGTCACATGAACTTGTGGATACCATTTTTTGTGTCTCTGCATCCTGTATGAAGGATGTTAGAAGTAGTTTTGCGAGCCAATGCTAACCAGCGTTAGCGCAACGACTGGATGTCCATGGGTATCGTACAAACAGTTATGCAAATTGCAGAAACATTGAAGTGGTATCCATGAGTTCATCCCAATCCCTTTATCCCTGCAGCCTTAGTCTAAGATACAGTGCATTTGGAAAGTATTCAGACCCCTTGACTTGTTTCACATTTTATTCAAAAATGTTATTTTATTTGATTCTAAAATTGATTCAATAGTTCTTTCCCCCCTCATCAATCTACACACAATATCCTATAATGACAAAGCCAAAACAGGTTTATAGAAATTTTTGCAAAAACAAAAAACAAACCTGAAATATCACATTTACATACGTATTCAGACCCTTTACTCAGTACTTTGTTGAAGCACTTTTGGCAGCGATTACAGCCTTGTCTTCTTGGGTATGATGCTACAAGCTTGGCACACCTGTATTTGGGGGAGTTTCTCCCATTCTGCTCTGCAGATCCTTTCAAGCTCTGTCAGATTGGATGGGGAGCGTCACTGCACAGTTATTTTCAGGTCTCTACAGAGATGTTCAAGTGGGTTCAAGTCCGGGCTCTGGCTGGGCCACTCGAGGATATTCAGAGACCTGCGTTGTCTTGGCTGTGTGATTAGGGTCGTAATCCTGTTGGAAGGTGGACCTCCGCCTGAGTCTGAGGTTCTGAGCCATCTGGAGCAGTTTTGTCATCAAGGATTTCTCTGTACTTTGCTCCATTCATCTTTCCCTTGATCCTGACTAGTCTCCCAGTCCCTGACTCTGAAAAACGCCACCACCATGCTACACCGTAGGGATGGTTCCAGGTTTCCTCCAGAAGTGACGATTGGCATTCAGGCCAAAATAGTTCAATCTTCGTTTCATCAGAGAATCTTGTTCCTCATTGTCAGAGTCCTTTAGGTTCCTTTTGGCAAACTACAAGCAGGCTGTCATGTGCCTTTTACAGAGGAGTGGCTTCCATCTGGCCACTCTACCATAAAGGCCTGATTGGTGGGGTGCTGTAGAGATTGTTGTCCTTCTGGATGGTTCTCCCATCTCCAAAGAGGAACTCTAAAGCTCTGTCAGAGTGACTATTGGGTTCTTGATCGGAGGTGATCAAGGCCCTTCTCCCCCGATTGCTCAGTTTGGCTGGGCGGCCAGCTCTAGGAAGAGTCTTGGTGGTTCCTAACTTCTTCCATTTAAGAATGGAGGAGGCCAGGTGTTCAGGTGGACTCCAATCAAGTTGTTGAAACATTGATGATCAATGGAAACAGGATGTCATTATGGGGTATTGATAAGGATTTGAAATTATTTAATCAATTTTAGAACAAGGCTGTAAAGTAACAACATTTGGAAAAAGTCAAGGGGTCTGCATACTTTCGGAATACACTGTATATTTATCCATTTGCATAACTGTTAGTTAGATACCATGGACTTCTAGTCATTGAGCTAATGGTAGTTAGCATTGACTCGCAAAATTGCCTCTAACATACTGGACAGAGGGGAAGCTCATCTGACTCCGGGGGAAGTAGATAAAGAGGCTCATTACCAAAATCTCAGGAGAATGCTTTGCAGGTTCCAACGCTAAGTATACACGAAGCAAACCAAATGCTAGGTTCGATCCAATGGAAAATAATGTGTTTAATAAAAGGTTTTAATATTAATATTGGTTTGTAGTCATTTGCCGTGGTATATCAAAAACAGCGTAGTGATATTTAAAACAGACATTTTTGTATAAAAATTGAAGTAGCGATTTTTGTCCCACAATAGTGACCTGTTTGTGCACAGTGCAGTGTGATTATGTAGTTTTAACTTTCTATAACACAGTACAGCACATGAACGTAAATCTCTTTCACAGAGGCAAGGATGGGCATTAGTTTCTTTAGCTTTAAATATAGAACTGAGATACAGCGACAATCACTCTAAAGCTCTGCATACACCCCCAACCAGAAGAGCATACTACATGCTGAATAACAGAAGAGAGGAATGTGAGTTCTTACCTGGAGCAGCCTGGGCTTCTGTCCATTCGCTGGTCACAAGGGTCTCGATGATCTTGATGTGAGCATCTGGGCTGGGCTCACAGCTGATGATGTGAACAAGTAGAAGAAAGAAGAAAAAAGGACGAAATGAAAGTCAAATTGATTCGGTGATTTTCCAGGCAGCTGACTGGCCCTGCTGCTCTGGTTAATCTGTGCATGGTCTCTCTCTCTCGGTCTCTAACTGATGGGACTTCAAGCCCGGCTCCTTTAATTGCTACATCACAGCTTCCCAACCTAATCCTTTCACAGCCAGTCAGCGTGCGTGCGTGCGTCAGTCAGCGTGCGTGCGTCAGTCAGTCA
Organism: Oncorhynchus mykiss; assembly: GCF_057628025.1. Classification (NCBI taxonomy): domain Eukaryota; kingdom Metazoa; phylum Chordata; class Actinopteri; order Salmoniformes; family Salmonidae; genus Oncorhynchus; species Oncorhynchus mykiss. Next base: position 33,650,254 of record NC_143050.1, on the reverse strand, counting down.
GTCAGTCAGCGTGCGTCAGTGCGTCAGTCAGCGTGCGTCAGTGCGTCAGTCAGCGTGCGTGCGTCAGTGCGTCAGTCAGCGTGCGTGCGTCAGTGCGTCAGTCAGCGTGCGTGCGTCAGTGCGTCAGTCAGCGTGCGTGCGTCAGTGCGTCAGTCAGCGTGCGTGCGTCAGTGTGCGTACGTGCGTGCGTCAGAGTGCGTGCGTGCGTGCGTGCGTCAGCCAGCGCGCGTCCGTCAGTCAGTCAGCGCGCGCCAGTCAGTCAGTCAGCGCGCGCCAGTCAGTCAGTCAGTCAGCGCGCGCCAGTCAGTCAGTCAGTCAGCGCGCGCCAGTCAGTCAGTCAGTCAGCGCGCGCCAGTCAGTCAGTCAGTCAGCGCGCGCCAGTCAGTCAGTCAGCGCGCGCCAGTCAGTCAGTCAGCGCGCGCCAGTCAGTCAGTCAGCGCGCGCCAGTCAGTCAGTCAGCGCGCGCCAGTCAGTCAGTCAGCGCGCGCCAGTCAGTCAGTCAGCGCGCGCCAGTCAGTCAGTCAGCGCGCGCCAGTCAGTCAGTCAGCGCGCGCCAGTCAGTCAGTCAGCGCGCGCCAGTCAGTCAGTCAGCGCGCGCCAGTCAGTCAGTCAGCGCGCGCCAGTCAGTCAGTCAGCGCGCGCCAGTCAGTCAGTCAGCGCGCGCCAGTCAGTCAGTCAGCGCGCGCCAGTCAGTCAGTCAGCGCGCGCCAGTCAGTCAGTCAGCGCGCGCCAGTCAGTCCGTCAGCGCGCGCCAGTCAGTCCGTCAGCGCGCGCCAGTCAGTCAGTCAGCGCGCGCCAGTCAGTCAGTCAGCGCGCGCCAGTCAGTCAGTCAGCGCGCGCCAGTCAGTCAGTCAGCGCGCGCCAGTCAGTCAGTCAGCGCGCGCCAGTCAGTCAGTCAGTCAGTCAGTCAGCGCGCGCCAGTCAGTCAGTCAGTCAGCGCGCGCCAGTCAGCCAGTCAGTCAGTCAGCGCGCGCGCGTCAGTCAGTCAGCGTGCGCCAGTCAGTCAGTCAGTCAGCGTGCGCCAGTCAGTCAGTCAGTCAGCGTGCGCCAGTCAGTCAGTCAGTCAGCGTGCGCCAGTCAGTCAGTCAGTCAGCGTGCGCCAGTCAGTCAGCGTGCGCCAGTCAGTCAGCGTGCGCCAGTCAGTCAGTCAGCGTGCGCCAGTCAGTCAGTCAGCGTGCGCCAGTCAGTCAGTCAGCGTGCGCCAGTCAGTCAGCGTGCGCCAGTCAGTCAGCGTGCGCCAGTCAGTCAGCGTGCGCCAGTCAGTCAGCGTGCGCCAGTCAGTCAGCGTGCGCCAGTCAGTCAGCGTGCGCCAGTCAGTCAGCGTGCGCCAGTCAGTCAGCGTGCGCCAGTCAGTCAGCGTGCGCCAGTCAGTCAGCGTGCGCCAGTCAGTCAGCGTGCGCCAGTCAGTCAGCGTGCGCCAGTCAGTCAGCGTGCGCCAGTCAGTCAGCGTGCGCCAGTCAGTCAGCGTGCGCCAGTCAGTCAGCGTGCGCCAGTCAGTGTAAGTCAGTGTGCCTGTCTGTCTCTTCCACCCACCTGGCAGCCTGCTGTCTGAAGAGCACCGGGCTGAAGATCTCACCGAGCGTGCGGGAGCTGAGCAGGTTCTTGGGTGCATTGTGACACACCCGGGACCAGTGGCGCAGCAGGCAGTGGAAGGTGAGCCAGTACTGGGCCGGAAGGCTGGGTGCGCTGGCGATGTGACGCAGCTGCTGGGCACACTCCTCAGGGCTCTGCACCTCTGTGGGACCCACACACACACGTCAGAGAAGAAGGAATGTCACACTGACAAAACCCTTCCAAAAGCTCCCTCAGTTGTAGCTACAGATGTGTGAGGCGAGCAGGCTTCCCTTCGACCAATGGGGTGGCGGGAAGACGAAGAAGAAAAGAGCCCTGTGTGCAGTCGTCGTGTTAGAAAACCACATTGAGATTGTGTGTGCTCGACAATGAGTGAGGAGTGCAAGGTACACTTGCAGATGATTGGCTAGCACTGAGATGTGGGAGATAAACCCTCAGGCTTATTTTAGTTGCTATTAACCACAGATATCCTGTCTCTGGCCATGTGACAGAACGATAATCCAGCGAGCACTGAAGAACAGAACAAAGGGAGGGAGAAGGAGAGAACCCACGACAGATGTAGAGATACAGAGAAGGGAGGGACAGAGGTTCAAAAGGCGAGAGAGAGAGAGAGAGAGAGAAAGACAGACAACCCAAGACAGAGAGCGAACCTAAGAAATGGGGGAAGGGAGAAAGAGAGCGATAGAGAAAGAGATAGTGTGTCTCTCTCTCTGTGTAAGGGCCAACGGGTGGATATTGACACTAGGCTCTAGGTCCTCTGGGTACCCTCTCCAATCTCAAAGTACAGAGTGTTCCATCGTCCAGCCAATGGAAGATTAGGTTAGGACTGCTGTGTACCTTTGGGTTGGGGTAAGGCCCAAATATTCAGCATTATTGCTGAGACCTACAAACAAATGTCAACCTCTAACCAACATGCTGATTTTGACTCGACCCACTTTCGAGTAAAACAGCAAGGAAACAGCGGGTGCTATAGAATAATGGTTGTAATCATGTGGTGTATTCTGACGAGAGTGAATGGCAGTGTTTACCGTGTGTGTGTGTGTGTGTGTACCTTGGGCGGTGTGGACCAGCTGAGTGTAAATGGCTGGTAGGATGACAGGCTGGGGAAGGTCCTGCAGGTACCGACTCAGACCGTCACACAACATCTGCAGGTCCATCTGGTCCAGGTCTGCTGAGGGAGGATCTGAACACAACACATACATTTGCTCACGGTCTAACTGCTTTTTATATAAAAAACGCACTTTGTTGTCGTTTTTTTAAATAAAAAGACATTGAATTTGGGTGGAAATAAGTGAAGAAGATGAATTCCGCTCACCAGTGTCAAAGCACTGTCTGACATCTAGTCCACCACCGGCTGTGAAGGTTCTGTACAGAGTTGGATTGTCCAGACCTACGCCAAATCAAGGAGCACATGATACCACTAGCTGAAATGCAATTACTTTGATTCCTGGAAAGCGCATAGCTGAAATGCAATTACTTTGATTCCTGGAAAGTCCATAAAATCACTATGAAACTATTCAGATTTAAGGAGAAAAAAAAATATATTTTTAAATGTTTTATTTAACCTTAATTTAACTAGGCACGTCAGTAAAGAACACATTGTTATTTACAATGATGGACTAGGAACAGTGGGTTAACTGCCTTGTTCAGGGGAAGAACGATAGATCAGCGTTTTACCTCGTCAGCTCGGGGATTCGTACTAGCAACCTATCGGTTACTAGTCCAACACTCTAACCACTAGGCTACCTGCTGCCCCCAACTAAATGAAATCATGTTGTTGATAAACAAGCAGTGAATCTTCTAGAATGCAAATATAGGCCATTTTTTTGTATTAGTCCGGTGTGTACTGGCCAGCTCAGCTCACCTTTCTTCTCAATGGCCTCCAGCAGCCTGGCAAGCATGGGGGGAGCCGTCTCTGGGAGGGAAAACTGCTCTGTCAGGTCCAGTAGGGCTGAGCCTGGAAGACGAGAAGAAGAGAGGAAGTGGTTTTAGTTTGTCATTTTCACTTAACAAGGTCATCTTCAGGATTCAATAGGTAACAAAACGGTGAAGGCTAAGAGAAAGACGGACTGGGAGGGTATGAGTTGGAGGTTGGTTGGGGTCAATTTCATTTAAAACGTATCAGGAAGTGAATTGAAATTCAGTATTTTATTTTTTTATGTATTTTATTTTTTTTAAATTGCCCAACCCTTGTTTAACCAAGCCCTTGTTGGTTATATGCAAGAGTCAATCTCTCCCACCCTCTAACAAGACACAAAGGGGTCCATTTTGGGCTTCCACACTTCAGTCCCACCACCAAGTTGGCCTCCATCCCCACCCCTCAGGCAAGCTGTTAATATATTAATCCCACTTTGCCATGCGTTCACATGGTGGGCAGAGAGCGGCTGTGCCTTTCAACTGGGCAGGAAGGGCGATTTGGGACTGGAGCGCAACTTCAAAAGGGTATAGAAGACACCAGACCAAAGGAGTGGTGGAGAGACCAAAAGACAACCGACCGATTCAGGTTAGAGAGGGGCTGAGCAGTAGATACCATTCAGGTTACGCTGGGTTGGACCAAGCAAACACCCAGTGATATGCATGAGCCAAGCCAGGTCTGAGGAAAGCCAGGTCTGAGGAAAGCCAGGTCTAGCCAGGTTTTTTTTTTTATTTCTTTCTTCTTCTCATTAAATCTTAGCATTCAGGTGTGGTGGACATGAAAGGCTCCGGGGGCTGGCACAGATTTTATTTGGATTTGCAAAAAAGGTTATTTTTAAAAAAGGTCACTTTTCTGAAAGGCCCAACTGTTCAAAGCTTTGAGTCTGCAGTTTCAAATGCAGACAACCATGAATGGAGACCCTTTTACATTTACTTCCCCCCCCCTCTCTCTCTCCTCTCTCCCTCTACCCTGAAATTGTTGAACTTTTTTGTAAACGGGCATGAAAGTGGGCATCTAGCATAGCCATCTACGGATACATGCCGGTCATTAGCCTGGAAACGTTCGCTCCCCCAGGAGGCTGCTTGCTAGGCTAAATAATGATCTGCCATATGTATTGCCATGTCCTCGTTTCACACCGGACACTGAATTTAAAATGAAAAACTCTGTCCGGTTGCGTGTGAACCGACTGGATCAGAAGAGAGAGAGAGACCTTTAACCACCAAACATGCTCTCCCGTGTCGGCTCGAGACAACGGTCATCTGGAAGACATTACTGTGTGGAACGCGCCACACGGACCAAAACAAAAAGAGGAGCGGGATTCTCAGAAGCAGTGAACTTTGAGCTAATGGAACGCCAACGTTCCCCCAAATAGAGAGCTAGCCATCCAGTGCCACCTCTGCACGGCTTGGAGGTGTAACCTCCCTGTCCAGAACGACATCCTACACTGCTGTCCTCCCTTCACTGCCAAAGCCCGACCAGCCTTGGCCTCCCGCTTCTGGGAAACTCACTTCACAATCTGGGGCTAAATTTACACCGGGCCCCATCGCTACAGAAAGTCCACCGGGCCCCATCGCTACAGAAAGTCCACCGGGCCCCATCGCTACAGAAAGTCCACCGGGCCCCATCGCTACAGAAAGTCCACATGCAGGATAAAATGCATAGCAACGCCAACACAATCATGTCCTAGATCTACATGTATAGAAACATTAAAGCAGTCCTACATTACAGATAAGACTTGATTTACCTTTGTGATAACGACAATAAGAT